>NW_026934648.1:0-59646 GCF_032062105.1 Saccostrea cuccullata | reverse complement strand
TAATCGTCAAAAGTATATGAAAGAACTGCTTACAAATAAGAAGGGTAACATTTACTCCGGTAAGCATAGTGCCTCATGGGCCTCTAGTATCAGTAACTACTAGACATAAGTATTCAACTACTTATTTTAAGAAGCACTACATTTTTATTCTTTTCATTAGTAAAACTGGTTTCTTAAAATAATTCCATACAAGCTATCGGGTGTACGGATTTTTAACTATATCTACTTAGAATAAAACAAATATTTTTTTTAAAATAAATGTACAAAGCATCCTAAAATTGGAGTACCTTGTAAATTTTGGCAAATCAGCTAGCTAAAATAATCGCATTTAACTTAATGAAAGATTGTGTTTTCTGACTAGGTCATTTTTCTTTGTTTGTCAATAACTTACCTTCAAAACCTTGTTTAAACATTTGTTCATAGTTTCATAGATGATGTTTGTAACTGAATCATTGGTAAATGAGGAGAAATCCTTCAGACAGAAAAGGAGGTTTCATGCGAGATTTCCCCTTAAGTTTGGGATTGTACTTTATAGCAGACATTCTATATAGTAGAACTCCCTCCACGACACCAATAATACATTTAAAAACATAAACTGTGTAGGGAACCAAAATCCAACTCCCTGAGCTAATTTATGCAAAATTTGACCTTTTCATACATTTTACTACAATATATGTTTGTGGAAAGCCAGTGCATTCATGAAAAATATCAACAAATTCTCTGTAATCCATTAAATAGATACATACACACTAATAAATTCAAACATTTGAAACCAATTCAGGGAACATGTTTATTTCAGTTGGTAAGATGCTATGAAATAAGTATTCTTTGTTTAATTGAAATACACATCTATTTGATTTGTTTGTTTGTCAAGTCTCGAGGATTTACACTCATTTTATACACAACATAAACAAGAATAACATTTCAACACTAGTTTAATATAAACACTTTGCTCATTGACATAAATATTTACATTCAAATGTATATTACAACAACTTTTTGGCTTCTTGGGGCTACTCGACTATCTACTAACGCTGGGGGGCCCAGTAGGGTGTACAGGTACCTGGGTGTGTCCAGCATGTACCTGCAAATCTAACAGTCAAGACCCTGGGGTAGATCCCGTCAGGGTGAGCAGGTACCCGGGGGGAGCCCGGCAGGTATCTGAAGTCTAAATAGGGATGATTCTAACATTTACTATAGTCAAGACCCTGGGGTAGATCCCGGCAGGGTGAGCATGTACCCGGGGGGAGCCCGGCAGGTATCTGAAGTCTAAATAGGGATGATTCTAACATTTACTATAGTCAAGACCCTGGGGTAGATCCCAGCAGGGTGAGCAGGTACCCGGGGGGAGCCCGGCAGGTAGCTGCAGTCTACTAGGGAGGATTCCTAACTTTTACTGACTCTGGGGGAGCCCAGCAGAGTCGACAGGTACCTGGGGGAAGCCCGGCAGGTAGCTGTAACCAAAAAACAGAATTATACAGTGAAATTTACATGATCAAATTCCGTCATTTATATCAAGTTAAATAGAATAAACAAATATGACAAATTACTTAAGTCATTAAATAAAATTAATAGAATTTGTTGGGGCTTTAAGGGCCTTAACAGTCAAGTAGCCAACAACATATTATAAAGATACATACGAACTCAACATATTTTAAAGATACAAAGTAACTCAACATTTACTAATGATACATACGAACTATACCTTACGATAAACATGTACAATAGACATAAGAAATTATATACATGACAAGTTATACATATTTCGAACAATATGTGGTGATGTTGGGGATGGTGGGAGGGATAGGTAAAATTTATCGCATAATATCACAACACTGCTGCTGCATCTGGTCAGTAATTTTCCAATGGCTGGTCAGAAACAGATCACGTGACACATGTTCATTTGCATATGTAAACATTCTATACTTAGATACGCAAAACTGAGTCTCCACACAGTAGCACAGTACATATATTGTGTATAAACTAATATTACATAAATAAACATTTTATACACAACATAAACAAGAATAACATTTCAACACTAGTTTAATATAAACACTTTGCTCATTGACATAAATATTTACATTCAAATGTATATTACAACAACTTTTTGGCTTCTTGGGGCTACTCGACTATCTACTAACGCTGGGGGGCCCAGTAGGGTGTACAGGTACCTGGGTGTGTCCAGCATGTAACTGCAAATCTAACAGTCAAGACCCTGGGGTAGATCCCGTCAGGGTGAGCAGGTACCCGGGGGGAGCCCGGCAGGTATCTGAAGTCTAAATAGGGATGATTCTAACATTTACTATAGTCAAGACCCTGGGGTAGATCCCGGCAGGGTGAGCATGTACCCGGGGGGAGCCCGGCAGGTATCTGAAGTCTAAATAGGGATGATTCTAACATTTACTATAGTCAAGACCCTGGGGTAGATCCCAGCAGGGTGAGCAGGTACCCGGGGGGAGCCCGGCAGGTAGCTGCAGTCTACTAGGGAGGATTCCTAACTTTTACTGACTCTGGGGGAGCCTAGCAGAGTCGACAGGTACCTGGGGGAAGCCCGGCAGGTAGCTGTAACCAAAAAACAGAATTATACAGTGAAATTTACATGATCAAATTCCGTCATTTATATCAAGTTGATTTACACTCATATGAAATCGCAACATCTATTAAAAAATTATTTTAAAAAAAACTCTTTCCAAAAATGTCTAAATATTGAAATGTTAAAAAACACTAGAAGCTTAAGGTAGAACCTATGTCGGAGAAGTCTTTGTCACAAGATTTTCAAACTTTTCATAATGATAAATTAGCACCTGCTTATCAATCAGTCAAAAGCACATGACATGTTTCCTTGTTATTAAATGTAGTGCAGGCAGTTAAACATGGAATGATAATTACATATTACGAGTTCAAAATTTCAGTCATTTTCAGGGGTACTTGTTATGCAAAGAAGACAAAAAATCAAAAAATTACTTCTTTAAACATCGTTGTTTTATTGTTTATTAGTTAAACAGTATCAAACAATATTTCCCAAGAATAAATTCTTTTTTATTCAATTGACATAAAAGATAAGTCCTCTTTTTAAAAACTATAGGCAAATGAACTCTATTTATTTTCAGTCAATTTTCCACCCTACATTTGTAAATATTTCTCAGAAGTCTTTGTCACAATGTTTTCAATTTTTAATATGATAAAGAACATACCCAAATGATCACAAAAAGTAATAAAAAATTATACCTTTCCCCTCTAACTAACGAGAGATAGGTAATTTACCGATCCTAATATTCTTGACCTTTTTGCACTTACACTGGATTTAATTATTAAATGACTGTTTGGGGTTACTTTTAGATTAAAAATGTTTATCAAAAATTGTACTTTTAATTTAGAAAGAACATATACAATAGAAAACTTGTAAATTTGTAATCAATTGTAATCAAACTCCAAGAATATGAATAAGTAACAAATAATTATGAAAAGGAATGCACATGATTTCATGATAGATATCACAAAATGGACACACGATCTACAACACGTACATCTTTGACTTGGACACATTTCATCAACATATTACAACTATTTAGTTGTGTATTCCTTCAAAATAGTTACATGTACATACCATTTACATTATTACAGAAAGTTGTACACATTATTATTTTATTACACAAGTTAGTCTTGGATTTGTTAACTTAAGGAAGATCAAGATCTATTAATTGAAAGGATTCTCTAATTCAAGAAATATATTTCATTAAGCATTATAAGAAAATTATAACAAATTAAGATTATCTCGGCATAATTTTAAATTGAATTCAGTGAATATATTTTCTTCCATTTCTATTAAAGCTGTAAAGTACGGGAAAAAGTGACATTGAATCAATTATGACATCATAATGGATCTAGCACAGACTAAACACATTCACTAGTTATGATGTCATACGACGTAGGTTCTACGTTAAATAGAAATAACTATGCACACAGTACACTACTATATGTATGTAACTATCTGAGATATTTGATCTTTATGACATTTCCAGAGCCTAACGTAGTGACAAAGAGATTATCATTTTTGTCAACACACAAAACGGTAGGGGAATTTAAATCACAGTTATGTATATAACAGAGGAACCTTCCGTTCTGGTCAATGATGTGAATATAGTTATTTTGACAGTCTGATGTCAAGATCTGACACTGACTGTCTGTTGTGATTCCCAATGGCTTGAATGGCTGTTTCTTCGTAGTAGAGCTATGGCCAGTGTATCTGAACCTGAGTTTACCAGCCTGATCGACTACAACTACAACACCTGCCCTATAGTCAGCCACACACATATCCAGGTTTCTGTTTTCACATATATATTTAGTGTAGCCAATTCCTGAATACAGAGGTTTACCGTTTTCATCAAACTGGATTGTTTGCTTCTCTTTGGAGTTTGAGTAGCGAACAACTTTGTATTGTGTTTCATCCTCACTGTACATAGTAACCAGGAGCTCACCAGAGGAGGTGACACAGAGGTGTTCAGGTACCCAGCCCTTTAGTCTGATTATCTCCTCTATCTGCCCACTACTTACTTTATTCACAGTCCTTTTGGTCCTCTCAGAGTAAACTAGGTCCCCATCTCCTGTCCATGTTAAATCATTTGTAAATTTGCCTGATTTTGTTTTGATGGTCTTTTTGTCCGAACCTTGAATGTTAAAGCATTTTAAATCACATGAGTTGCCACATATCCAAATTTCTTTTTCATTTGTACAGGTAACACCGCGGATGTTACAATACCCAATACTAATAGACGTAATGGCTTCTGGAACTTCCAATAGTTCTTTATAAGTAGCTGTGACCTCCTTTTTCTCCAGTATGAAGCCTTCTTCTCTTTTAATGGATAAAGATGATAAAGATCCAAATAACCGGTGATTCTTTTTTCTGTTTATATTTCCTGTATTAAAGGTTGGTAATGATATTTTAACTTTGGGAGGAAGTTTCCTGAATTCAGTGATCTTGGAGGAGTATTCTAAAGCCAGGGACACTTTATTTGATTCTTCAATTTCCTTTAGAGTGAGCAGTGTTTGGTCCATAAAAGACTGTACATTCTTGATTTCGTCAAGGTGCTGTTTTAGAATGCTCTTATGTTTGCCTTTCATCTCATTAATTTCATTTTTCATTTCCTCAACGATTCTTTCAATTTCTTTGTGCCATTCTTCTCCGTGTTGCGTCACTAGTGCTGTAAGATTCCCGTAATCCTCATCTAAACTGGTCATCTGAGTTTCTATGCCAACTGCTAATGATTCAAATGCTGGAAAAAGATAATTTACTATTTCATTTGCATCATTTCTAATGGATTCTTTCTTTGCAACATGTATTTCTGAAAGGACTAAGAGACCATACTTTTTGTGTTGAATGGAGGCCGAGCATAATGAACAAATAGGAATATTGCATTCTTTGCACTGCAACTCACATATTTTGGTAGGATGTTTTTTGTTGTTTGAAAGGAACCACTTTATGTTTGTCATAATCATCAGAAACATGTTTTCCCATACACGTAATGCATAAGTTAACATCACAGAAATCACAGTGCATCAGTACCACGGCGGTCTCACAAAGGTCACATCGGATAACATCCTGGGCTCTGGATCCATTGCTTCTGAAATTCTTCAAATTGAGAGATTGGAAATTAACTCTTATTGATATAAATCATTTACATATGATATAGATTTATCCACTGATTTAGTAACTCTCAACCATAATATGACAAATATCATAATTTAGATAATTTTTCGATAATATATAAACATTCAATTGCTTTTATATCAGTTGGCTATTTTTGTAAATGCAATTCTTGAAAAGATCTTATCTAACTTTTGCTTCTTCCCCCTTTAATGCTTTAAACGTTGATCCGCTATAGGGGCACATTCAGATTACCAGGGCCCAAATTTGAAGCACATTTTATCATGCGTTTCTATCAAATAATGCTGAATTGTGACACTATTCTTTCCAAACTTTATAATTTTTTAAATCATATTTGGTAAAGATCCATAGCTGCCTTACCTACGACATGGCCGACTCAAGTATTTAAAAGGAAATCACCTGTTTCTATTTATAGATACATGTACCTTTTCAATTCAAGATCAAACTACATGTATGTAATCATTTGAAGATCAGTATTATAATTTCATAGTTGCAAGTTTGTTACATGACAATCATTTTACTCGTTCAATACTCTTATTTTAAGCAAGATTTTTAGAAAATTTTAAAAATAAAACAAGCTAACAGCTATGACTGTGGGTCATTAAAATAGTTTAGGACTGTTTTTTTTCCCGAGATACATACTTTCAAGGTGTAATGTATTATATATCTCTTAAATTATTTATACATGTAATATACAATAATAAAAGAAAACATAGGGAAAAATGCACAGAGAAAAAAAAAAGAAAAAGAAACACACACTGTGAGACTGGAACTCACGATCATTATGTCTACAATCCTTTTACCTCTATGCCACGAAGTCATTGTAATCGGATGGATTACAGATTGTTGAATCTTAAATTTGTTTTTGAGAAAAACATTAATTACATATTTTCAACATTTTTCAATATGAAGACCACCTTTTAGCTAAATGTAATGAAGTGTAATCATATCCAATTCATTGAATTGATTGGAATATTTTCCTCGGAAAGTTATCTCTCTTATCAGAGGGATGATACATGATGATATTATGACTGAGATAAACAGGTAATGAAAACTAACCACTGCGCCAAGCGGGCGACTTTCTCTGATGAAAGTTTTGTGATGCGTCCTTCTTAAGACATGTACTTGACTTTGAAAGATGATTGGCAAATAAAAATCCAGAGAAAAATCGTTATAAACACTTTACTTTAAGAAACATGCAGGAACCTGAATAATTCTGATCAGAGAAGCTATTGCCTTTGACAACTTCTGATTTACAGAGTCTTTACTTACCTTATATTTGGTAGGCTATTAAGATTTTGTTGCAATTCTGCCTGTTTCCATCTTTTCTTTCATTTTCTTTTAGATTTCAAACTGTTAAATTGAAAATAGTAAGCTCTTTTATCACCTCAAACAGGTTAAAAATAAGTACGTTACACTTCCTAATCTACAGCTATTTTGAACTTAAGAGTTATCGCTCTTGATGAATGCAAAATATGTAAGGCGACCATATTCATCACATATTTGAAATTTGACAAAGTCAGGCGCTTTTCTACGAAGCATCTGATCTAATTGATTATAATAGAATATAATGATAATGCGTACAATAGCTTTAAATATCCACTTTGCTTAAATTCTGTTATAAATAAAAATAATTTTACGCAGACCAGGATTAGCTCTCATCACTTTTCAAAATATACACCATACATGTATAAGCAATACATATTCCATTTTCAAAGTTCAAACAAAATAGTCTATATCCTTGCGCTTTTGATGTTAATGACAAATATGCTTATCGTTATAGCGATATTCTTAACATTCTTTGTCCCTTTGCAGCTACAATGCTTCTAGAGAAATTCGTATTCTATATACATTGTAATTAATAAATTATTTTCTTTTTAGTTTGATGGTAAGGTTAAAAACTTAGCGATGATTTCATATTTTTAAGCATGTTTAAAATGGTATTAAACCAGTGAATCTAGTCTTCTGGATCACTTATTTCAAGGCTGGTGAAATCATATTTGACAAGAGGCTTTCTTCTTTTACTCGACAGTATTGTTAAAAAGCATTGTGATTTCACAAGATTTTTTTATAAATAATTAATAAAATAAATGCATTCAAGTTGTTATATACGCATCATCACGTCGTTAATTAGATTTTTGTCGCCTGTTTAATTTTTCATGACATCACAGTTTAACTTCCAATACGGTACACCACGAATGTGAACGCTGACATTCCTTAACATTCCTTAACATAACTGAGTGAGTTCACCAGAGCCTAAATCTCAAGTGAGCTTTTCTGATCAACTTTTGTCCGATATCTGCCGTTGTCGACATTGTTGATTATGTTGTCATTTGTTTTGTCGTTGCAAAGTTTTTAAAAGGTCATCTACACAACCACAGTGGAGCAGCTTTAACCAAACTTGACACAGAGTATCCTTGAGTAATAAAAAATTCAAATTTTCAAGAGCCACTTTCTATTCCGTAGGTCATGTAGAAAACGTTTAAAAATGCATGGTTCTTTTTAAAATATTATCACGTATAAAAATGCATGGTTCTTTTTAAAATATTATCACGAAGAACCACTGAACAGGGGAAGTTTAGACTTATTAGAAGGCTCTCAGACATTGTGCAAATGCAAATGTGATCTAAACATTACAACTTTAAGTATGGGGGCCACTGAAAGCGATCAGTGTTCTACATAGTATTAATAGCAAAACTCTTTTCATGAACAGCAAAGCTAAGATCAATAATATTGAAATGGAAGCTGGCTTGTATAGTGTAGATTCAGATTGCCCCAGTCATGAACCCCCATAGGGTAGGGTTTGGCCACTATGGGAAATCAAATTTTTACATGGGTATATATAGGAAATATATAAAAAATTTTCTATAATAGAAAAGTAGTGACTAATAATAATTATTGGGAACATACTCAGGCTGTGTAGATGTCAATTATTAAAATTACAACCATTTAGGGTGTGATGGGGCTAGAATGTGTAATCATAAGTATTTAATAGGAAAACATAGGAGGGGTGTTTGAAAAAAATATTCTCACAAAAATCAGCTAAGTCATTATCAATTACCCGTGTTTTCATATAGAAAATTCATATTGAACAAACTTGACTTTTGGTATACTTGGTATCTGAAGATGCTTTTTTTATGAATGATGACGCCTTCGCAGTTCCTCGTAATAAGAAGAGTCACATTTACTCCATTGAGCATACTGTAGTGCTCCATGGGCCTCTAGTTTCAGTAACTACTAGTATTCAACCTATTCTTATGAGAAGCACTACAATCTTATTCTTTTCATTACTAAAACTGATTTTTAAGATAATCCGATCCTCAGGTTTATAAAATTAGCAGTTAAGTAATCAAAAATACTCATAAAAGTATTTCTGAATCTAAAAAGTTATTAATAAGTAATTTTATCCACAATATTTCTTTAAAGTTAAAGGTCAAAGTTAATCATATTATATAGGGAAAATTGTTAAATCTGCAATATTTTTGCAGAAAAAGCGAATTGGAATATCAGCTTTGCATTTTCTAATTGCAAATTGATCAACAAATATATTTTAGGCTAAAAAACGATAGGTATTCAGGCATTAAGGGAAATTGTCATGATTATTATACTTATTTGGTATTTTTTGTCTTCTATTTCCGTCATGTATACTATGATACATAGTGTAAAAGGCTTTTGCTATCGTTGCAAGACACCAGAAATCACTTATTTTTTCATATCATGCTAATAATCATTGGTATCTAAGGCTGGATTCAAGAAAATCGTATTTATCTTAAACTGTATTAATTTTTTCCCCTTTTATAGGGTACAAATGTCAACTTTTGTAAGACCTTTTCTAAGACTTCCAAAGACCTTGAATCTTACAAAGATGAATAAAATGAAAATTGTTGCATGAAAAAATTTCACTCTCAAGCTTAATTTTGATGCATTTCAATTTAAATGTTCATTTTTGGAGTTATGCTCCCTGGCTGAGGATCGGATATCCTTAAAATAATTATTTACAAAGGAGATGGGCGAACTTAGGGTGCAGAAAAACCATAAGCTTCAGATATATTAAAACATATTCAAATTGTGAATTTACTATTTAGAGTAAAGGTGTCATGGTTATATTTTATGAAATCATGATAAACAAAAAGTTTTGAGGAAAATTTTTCGTTAAAATTTATTTTATAAAAAAATATGTGGTTTCTGTTGGGCTCGAACCCTGGCAATAAAAATCCTGAGTTGCTATCTCTATTGAGACTAACACGTTAACCACTACCTATACAAGTCCTGATAATAGTGACATTTAAATCATGTTTGTGATATGACCATTGACTTAGTGGATTTCAAGTAATTCTCGAAAAGATACGAAAGTTATGTCATGAAAGTCTATTTTTAAGGTAAAGTGGATCTTTGCTCCACAATTTTGGAAACTAAAATATGTATGTTTGTATGCAAACTTTGAGGATTAACTTTCAAAAAAATGGAAAGAAGACCCACTCACAATAAAAATAGTGTTATAGTGTGTAAAAATGACTCCTTTAATGTTACATGAAATATTAAGGAAAATTTTGAAATAATTGATATTTAATTTTTCACCTTCATGTTTGTTGCACTATGGGCTTATCTCTCGTCATGGTCACCCATCTCCTTAACAGTTGTACGTATTTCAACTTTATCTACTTAGAATTAAAAAAAATGCTTTTGTGTTTTCCTTTTTATTTCCTTAATTTCATTTAAGATTTCCTTTATGATTCTGTCAATTTCTTTGTCCAATTCCTCTCCTTGTTTCGTCACTAATTCCGTAAAATTTCCATAATCAACATCTCAACTTGACATTCGAGTTCTGCAAATTGAGAGATTAGAAATTGACTTTTGGTAATGTTATATGTCATTTACATATGATTTAAATTTTAATTCACTGAGTAACTCTCGACGATAACTTGAAAAATGTCATAATTTAGACAATTCGTAAGCATTATATAAACATTCAATTGCTTTTATATCAGTTGACAATTTTTGGAAATGCAATTTGTGAGAGGGTCTGATATAATATTTGCTTTTTTGCATTTAATGCTTTAAAAGTTAATCCGCTTTAGTGGTATCCCAGGGGTCAAATTTGAAGCAAATTTATTGAAATACTTTTCTATCAATTTAGCTTTTGTTGAATTGTGAAACTATTCTTCCTAAACTTTATCTTTTTTCGTCACTGGTGAATTAATTTTTTTCCATCTATACATATCGCCCTGTTCCGTCTTTCAAATGTATACTATGAAAGGTATATTGTAATTTGATTTGACGAGCTGCAGTGCTGAGGTTTTAGAAAGATCTGCTCGGATAATATTTAATCAAAGTAAGTAATTTTAAATATTGTTTTAACCAGTTTAATATTAATTGATTTTACCGTTTTGAAGAGGCATTGACGTATACATATGGTTTACATTATTACAGATCTTAATTTTTCAAGATATAAATATTTTTCACTTTAAAAAAACACGAAATATCTTTTTAAAGATTCTGGTAATTTTAAACACATCTCGCTTCACCCCCATCGATTTAGATTTGTGTGGAAAATACATGTCCTTTTTACTGTCTATATAAAAAGAGTCAATATATATCTTGAGTTTAAAAAAAACAAACATATGAAATGAAACAAAAAGAAGCCAGACGATGTTAAACCTATATTTAAAATACTATATAAAGGGTTGGTTTCAGATGCGCTAACTTTATTTTCCTACAAATTCTTCTTGCCATATATTAACATTTTTATTAATTTTGTTTACCTCTTTTTTATAATATTTAAGAGAAAACAATGTATGCATATACATCTCTCATTGTTTTTATCAGATAACATCGCTGAACAAACAAAGACATAAAAATAAGATAATTGATAAAGATCATCCATTTAAACAATCTGCATTTTTAGATATCTAACAAATATCCTGATATCTATTTATCTGATATATCTAGACAACATGCAGTCGAATTTTTTCCCAAGGAAAGTATTGTGATGCGTCCTTCGCTATATAAATGCTTTCAAATATGATGGGCAGAAATCCATATAACAATTTTAATAAAACTTTAAAAAACATACAGGTACATGAAATATTCTGACACAAAAAACTATTGCCTTTGATTACTTCTGATTTACTTTACGTTATATTTGGTCTACTATTTAGATAATGTTGAATGAATAAAAAAAAACTATGTGTTTTTAAAATGGTGTCTCTTGTCACTTGACACACGTTGTAAATAAGTAGGTTCCTTGTCTACAGCTATCTTGAATGTAAGAGTTGTCGTGAAGACTTACCTCATTCTGGAAGTTCTATGAAATTTTAAGTTAAATTTTACATGGAGTACCCAAACAAATATTGCCTTGAAAATGACGTCAAAAGAGGGGAGAGGTTTCCTTTTCCAACTTTCTATAAAGTTTTGCCCCTGGAAAAACTGGTATACACCTAGGAATGTTTAAACTGGGTACGAAGAAATAATTTGCACACGTTACTTGTTTTTAATGCCAAAATAGACTCAGAGAGAAAAGGGATACAAGGTTAATGTCGATTTGAAGTCAGGGTTTAAAAAATCTATCATGCCAAATAATGACGTTGATCATGTGTTTTAGCTAAAGCAAATATGATGGCACAATCAAGCGAGGATCTCTCCCAATGTATAATTATATTTGTAATAATATATTCATTGAAAGCTGCTGTTCATGACATTGTAAAGTCATAAAAACAAGACGGGTTGAAGTACTTACTCAGTTCTAGGGAATCTCATCAAAATAAGTGCACGAAGCAAAAGAAGCTGACATTGATAAATAATTGCATTGTTGGACGTCATGAAACTAAACGGCGACAGCGCCATTTGATCATACAATGTTGTTTTTATTTAGTAATAATTTGGGAAATAATGAACTTATCAAGCTAAAATTTTCATCATTTCTTTATTTTTGTTTTTTTATGTTCCTTATAAATTGTGTAAGCTCAGACATGATAGTACTAATTTTATAGTCCCAGTCCACGAACTTTTTGATAGCCCCTCGTAATGTAACATGAGAGAAGCATTATAAAGTCTTAAGGAGATCGAGTCTAATTCGGGTGCGCATGACTTTGTGCAGACTTTTAAGTTCATGCAGTCATTTCTTTGACACTATACCTTTGCCAAATATTTTGATTTTAATACAAAATCAATATTATCTGTAACCCTTACTTGTCTAAAAATGTGATTTTGTGACAAAAATTAGCAAAGAACGCTAAAATGGCTCTACCGACGTCACCATTTTCGGATTTTGTAAGCAATGCTTGACGCTGAAGAATGACACAAGACTCCTTTGTTTGTTCAAAACGTCCATGGATATTATTATTCTAAAACTGATGATAGAACATCTACAGAAGCATATCAACAATTCAAACATTGCTAATTTTTTTTTTTTTACCAAAAAAAAATTGTATGTGCCAATAATTCATCTGCACTGATATGTAGTTATATTGTTCTTTGAGGTTGAAAAAATTAACTTTATTTATTCCTATACCAAAGAAGATGATGCGTTGTTTTTAAAATTTCACAATTTCATAACTTTCATGTACTTGAATGAAAAAGAAATCTCTAGGGCAGAAATACAAAAAAATATGGGAAAAATGTGATTAATTGGCGCTTTTCCAACTAATTCCCAAAGGGCTCAAAAGTAAAATTTGACAACTTTGACATGGTCCCCTAAGAAATCGTGGGGAAAGGAAGGATATGGATATAACGAACAGTATTCAATCTCAAAGTCAATAAAGCAATACAAAATAAGAACAGAGCACACACGGACCCCCGAAACATCAGAGGTGGGATCAGGTACCATGGAGGATTGAACATCCCCTGCTGACCGGTCACATCCGCCGCCGTGTGCTCCTTGTCATGATCAGGAAATAACGGGAAAATACTTCTTCAATTCAGTGTATAAATATTGAACTAAAAATTGTCATGATAAAAGTCAGTCAGCCTTTGACTCAATAATGAATTCTCAAGGTCATTGTTTCGACCTTAGAACTCACGAAATGATGACTTTAAACGAGACTGCTTATATTCTTGTTTCAACAACTTGCCTGTCAATAATTTACCGCGCTTTAGAAATTGTTCATGCGTAGAACATGCTCTTGCGTATGGAATGTAGGTGATGAAGGTACATGTATATTGCTGCATAAGTAAGGGAGAATGACGAAAGAAAAGTTAAAGTCATCACGTTTATCATATAGCTTGGTTGTTAGATTACCATTAGCGTCTTTTCCAAGTAAAATATCCAAGTGCGAAACAAAAGTGTCAGACTCTGTGGTTTCTTTTATCTCAAGCTCACCAGGGTATATCGTATCAACGAAGGAATGGAAATTACCATTATTTATTGACAATATGTCGTCGATATATCTGAATGTCAATTTGAAGATCACAGCAAGTGTTTTCCTTTTTTCACGCATATGATTTTGCATAAATTCTGCTTCATATGAATATAAAAATAAGTCTGTTAATAACGGAGCGCAATTTGTATCCATGTGAATTTCAATAGATTGTTGGAATACCTGGTCTCCAAAAATCAAATAGATATTGTCAGAATCTCAAGGATCTTCTTAACTTCAGAGAAGTTATGTGTGAAATCAGAATCTGTTTTAACAAAATAATTTTGCAAATGACCAATGACGAGGTAAGTAAAATTACGAGTTGTATTTTTACTTAAGAAGCAGCTGTCAATGGTACCGAAAAGCCTAGATTTTAATTTTTCATTGGGAATGGTTATGTATAAAGTAAAAAAAAAAGTCCTCACAATTGTCAACGTCTTCTTTTCATATCTGGCCCATCGTCTGGCGTAATTTTTCAGCAGAATCTATAATATTTATGAAATTCCGACGCCAGTTGAAGGATCGGGGTGCCCTATATTTAGGACCTTTTAAAATAAGAAATCTAAGGTCCTCATTACGAACTATATTTGCGTCACCTATAATAACGTGTCCAGCAGGACTAGAGTTATAGGGCGAAGAAGACCAAAAACATGACGGAGGATTATGTTCAAGATACATTGGCGGATCCAGAGGGGGGGGGGGGGGGGGTCCGGGGGTTGGACCCCCCTTTTCATTTTTTGCCAAGTGAAGAAAGAGATAGAAAGAAGGGGGATAAAACGTTTCCCGAAAATAAGTATTTGTACGTCTTACTGAAATATGTATTGAATAGATAGATTCTCACACATTTAGTTTTTTCCATTCACCTTCACTATTACTTTTTATGAGTGAATGGTAGAAAATATTCTACTTATTTTTATATATCTTATATATGATATGTAACATGCGAGGTTAAATTTGATATTAGATTCCCGCGATCTTTTGGATGTGTTGGCTATATACAAGAAGGTGCCATTTTTTTTTTTAACTAAATCTTGAGGAACTAAAATTTAATTCATTGTTTTATACCCAGCCCAAAAAGGATTTTCAAATTCTTGAAGAAAATTCATTCTACTCTTCGGAAATTAAATGCTGCAAATCCATTCAATTATAAGGCTTAATACAGACAGGGAGTACCTTTTCAAAGAAAAAAGGACGTAGAAGAAAGATATTATTTTCCACAATCTTATATATTTCCTTTCATGTGTGTGTGAATCTTTGCCTGAGTGTAAAAGGGGAGTGGGGGGTTAGAGGGACACAACCCTGGTTCACTCAAGTTCATTTATTTCACTCACACCAACATCAGTGGTACATGAGGTACAGTATATAAATTAGTCGTCATAATTGTAAGAAAAATAATAAATATAATTATGATACAATAGCATAAATGAGAGGCATAACATATGTGCAAAGTATAGCAATAAACATACAATGAAAAAAGAATAAAAATAAAAGAAAAGAGGATATGGTAACATTTAACTTAAGGAGGACAGACGGTGTCGTTTATTTTAAATATAAATATGCAAAGGTTTTTTAAACATTTTAAATTTGTCGTTGACATAATTTCACAAAACTTAAGTGTATTTGGCGTTTTACAATATCTGGATTGTAAAAGATTCTTTCTGACACTATTCAATGTTTTGCATTCTAAAATGAAATGAAATTCGTCTGCTATTTGCCCTGTATTACACAGTTTACAAACTCTTTCATCTAATGGAATATTTGACCATCTACCAGTTTCAATTGGGAGGTGGTGGTTTGAGGTTCTAAATTTTATTAATATTTTTTTGGAGTTTACTTGGTAAAATACTTAGATATTTTTCAAATCCAAAATCAATTTTAAAAATTTTGTAAATTTGACCTTTTGATGAGTTATTAATATCACTATGCCATTTTTGAATAAACTGGTCTCTTAATCTTTGCTTCACTGCTGCAAGTATCCAATGTCTGTCAATCGGACTTTGTTCATACCAAATGTTAGAGAACCCACAAGAGGTTAAAATTTGAAAAAATGAAATCTACCCATGGGTTTTTTGGACCTCCTTGAGAATATTGAGAATATAGATATTTATACAAAACACAAACTATTTTGTTTTCTGAAGAATTCGGGGTAAGCAATTTTAACCAGTACGAGATCATTCTTGTAAAAATAGTAATATACAATAGGAATCGCCCAGTCTTCCCATACACCATATACGAGGGCGTGCTACTCTTTAAATGGAAAATATGTTTTAAAAATTTTAAATGTACACGTTCAATGATGTCAACGTTTTCATAACCCCAAATTTCACAGCCGTAAGTCAAAATTGGAACAACAACTTTATCAAAAAGATCTAACTGACATTCAGTTGGTAAGTTAAATTGTCTTATCTTCCTTATTACACCGTACATTGCTTTCTGTGCTTGTTCACATAAATGTTTTTTGGCCTTACAAAATGAGCCTGAGCGTGAAAATATTATCCCAAGATACTTAAATTCTTTTACATTTTCAATTGCATTATTATTGTAATAAAATACCTTTTTTGACATTGGTCCTTTAGAAAACACTAGAATTTTTGTCTTACTAACATTAACATTGAGTTTCCATTGTGAACAATACAAATAAAAATCATCTAGAGCCTTTTGCAAATCTACACCTGTTTCAGCCATGATAACAGTATCGTCTGCATATAACAAAATGAAAAGCTTGATATACACATATAATTCTTCTTCAATAGCATCAGTTATACTTTGTAAACCAATAATACCTCTGTCAGAGAGAAACTCTTCCAGGTCATTGATATATAATGAAAATAAAAAAGTCGATAGATTTTCACCCTGACGAACTCCAACGTTACAATAATATTCAAATAATCTGTGGTTGTACCATTCAAATTTATCATAGATTTAATTCCAATATACATATTTTTGATGAAGTTAAAACATTTGCCACTGACTCCGCTCTTAAATAGCTTATGCCACAATCCAAATCTCCAAACCATATCAAAAGCTTGTTTAAAGTCAATAAATGCGCAGAAAAGTTTCTTTTTTCTTTGAAAAAAAATCTGACATAGAAACTGTAAGGTAACTATATGATCTAAAGTTGAGTACCCTTTTCTAAACCCTGTTTGACTCTCATTAATTAGATTTACTTCTTCAGCAAATGTTTCTAATCGTGTGCATAAAATACTTGTAAATAATTTTCCTAAACAGCTCAATAATGTTATGGGTCGATAATTTTCTGGTTGTGATGGGTCACCTTTATTTTTATATATAGGTTTAACAATGCCAATCAACCATTCATCCGGAACGGTACCTGAGTCAAATATTAAATTGAAACGGGTAGAAATATAGTAATTGTTGAAGTTATATGTTCATTAAACACTTTGTCAAAACCACATGCTTTGTTATTTTTAAGCTTTTTGACACTTTTCAGTATTTCTTCATCACTGATAGCACAATTCAGGGTATCAACTGAGAAATCATTTGAAAAATTTGTTACATCTTCCTGTTCATCTAAGTTATAAGTTGCAACATTGCAATTATTATCTTCATTCATATCTTTCAAAAAATTATACATGTCATTTATATCGACAGCACATTTCCTATTTTTATCAGATCTATTCAAAATTTTCCAGTAATCTTTGGGAATTGTAGAATGCAAGTCTTTGAGTTTTTTTGCAATGTTCTTTCTATCATTTTTGATGCTCTCATCCATTGTTTTCTTATACATTTTACTCATAACATTCAGATTACACTTGTTTTCGGTCGATTTATTTCGATTATACATACGTTTAGCGAGATGAAACTTTTTTCTAGCGTGTCTACAGTCCCGATTAAACCATTGTTTATTACAATTATTATTAACCCCAGCCCTTCTATCTTTGTGATATCCAAATGTTTCTTTTGCTGCACTTAAGAACACGTCACATATATCACGTGTTACAAGGTTGATCTTTTCCTTTGTTACATGAGTATTATCACCGCCTAAATCATCAAGCTTACTTTCAATGTTATTTACCGCTAGAGTTTCAATATTACAACAGAACTCTGCTGATTTGTTAGGACACCATAAATTTACACCTGAGTGATTTACACCTTTATCATTTAACCCTTTAACTACCAGAGATTTTGCGTTTTTACAGCAAAATTGACTAAAAACTTTCGAATAGAAATTTCGACATTTTCTAGTCACTTTTACATAAAGCAACCTATATATTTTCTGAAAGGAAAAATTCTAAACTATTTCATTACGTAGAGTTAAATGACGTCACGGTTGCCATGGCAACGAATAAGACCGGTAATTGCCAAAATTTTTATTTCTCTCCTTTTATACTTCCCAATAGTACAAACAAATTTACAAATAACACTTCTATAACAGAGGATTTAGTGATACTATTAAAACAAAGCATATCGTCAATTAGTTTTAAGTTATGCTGGTGAATTTTATTTGAAAGAGAGGGTTTGAAAATTAGAAAATATCTGCTATACGTTAGCATGGTAAGGCCTTGTCCCATTACAGTTTATAGCATTTATCTAATTATTATAGCAATTTTCGAATCGTTTCCCTCTTACAGTTTTTCATTGATTTAAAAAAAAAATTGGTACACATGTAGAAAACACTTACATACACAATTCTTTATTTTAATACTTTTATGTCAATAAAAATGGTTGCCATGGTAACAAAAATTGGAATTTTCAGAAGATGACATCTTAAGATTTGTAACAATTTCAACAAAACATGAAATTTATATTCAATACCATGCTGCTCATTCAATTGCAAATGACGTTACAAAAATTTTCATGTATAAAACGTTGGACGAAGAGAGATGAGGAAGAATATTGCTCTAAAGAGTATCCTATTTTTGTCAGTGAAATGATAATAATAATGATTTGATGTCATCAGAATCATACAAGAAAATATCTGGCCTCAAATACCCGGTTTTTTGCTCCTTGGGAAAAATACCACATGTATATACATGTATATTGAATTGATTTATTGAAAAATTTTAATGTTTCACTCATAAATAGATGTCCACATGTACAAAAGAATTGAAGGGCATCAAATTTTGGCCTTTGGTCTCTACATGGCACTAACGGCCATTGAGCAGTGAGGGATTTTTATCACGCCAACGCTTGCCGTGTTTCGGTACCTCGGTTTTGAGGTCTCAACCGAAGGACCCGCAACTTTCACCAGGCACTTAGCAACGGGGGGGGGGGGGGAGGGGGGCACTTTTTTCCCCAACGATACTTATACTATAGGAAATGTTCATTGAAAGTTGGTCCCCCCCCACTTTTTTGTACTGAAAGAAGTTGACCTTAGAAAAAAGTTACCCTCTATCAACAAGTTGACCCCCCCCCCTCTCACGAAATAGGATTTTCGACTTTGGCAATTTTTTTTTTTTTGCTTATCAACTGTTCCAGGTGATTAAAAAAAAATTCTCTAGCTGGCCCCCTCCACTTTCAAAATCGTTGCTACGTGGCTGTTCATTTGAAGTGCCGAGCACGTGCCAAAGGAACAGTTGCTACCCAATTTATATCGACTTCGGTTAGTCCCTGCCGAGATTCGAACTCACGACCTCCCGATCACTGAGGGATCGCTCTACCGTGAGTGGTGCCACGTGTTTAGTATACATGTTCATGTTTAATGCCCGTTCATTTTTGACATCAAATGTTCCCTCTATTTACTATAGTTTTACTACAGAATAAAATAGATTGCCTGCAGATTTCAGCAATCTGAACCTGAGAATTCCAATAAACCTGTTATGTACTCGAACATACAATATCACCGGTTTATCAACAAGTTTCAAAAGAGGGTCAAGGGGCCATGGCAAAGAACAATGCACACTAACTTTTGATTCCATCCTACATTTAACACCCCCTGAGTTCAATAAAAATGAAAATTTTACTGAAAACATGCATTCACTATATATACATATAGTGATTCATTTATTGTATTAAAACGGCGTCAATTTTTTAATTGTTCTTAATTACAACTCTTTTTATAAGGGGCCTAGAAGAAATATATATATTGAAATCAAGCTTTTACACTCCACCAGACTTTAGTACACAGATTTCACAACATTTATGGATATGGATAGGTGATCCTTCATTTTTTCCATCAAACGTTTAACTCGTATAATGTCAAATATATAATTCTCTGCAAAGACACCCCCCCCCCCCGCCTTGTGAATCGACAAAAGCTTGGGAATGTATTTGTTGAATAACAATTCATCATAGCTAAAAGGGATATTTAAAAAAAATATATTTTCCGTTGATTTCTGCTGTGAAAAACACAAGTTTTACCAATTTGTAGAGCTCCATTAGGTATTATTTCCCGATACTTTTGATTTAGCTTCTACATTTTAAAAAAACAAAAACAAAACAAAACAAAAAAAAACTTTGATTTCCAATGGCGCATTTTGTTATTTTGGCGCGATCACTAGTCTGGTAAATGTTTTACATACTCAATTTGTTTTATGTATTTTTTGTAACAGTATAATCAACTCTCTCAGTTTTCTTAATATATATACTTGTATTCCCGGCTAATCTATAAAAAAATATTCAATGAAGCAGAACTTGTTTTTTTTATTTATTCCAAATTTTCTAATTTATCAAGTTTGTTACACTTGTTTTAACTCTATGAAGACTGACAGAATTTATATAGATAAATGCATGTAATAGTTGATCAAAATATGTTATAGATGTTATGTTACTCAGATTGTGAACTTAACCCCCCCCCCCCCCCGCCCTGGGTAAGAAGACAATCGCATCAAGTGTGAAATTAAAAAGAAATGTGGCACTTGGTAGAAAATAAAGGCGTACGTATAGCAAAGTGTAAAAATTTTGCATCGTAATTAAACGACTTAGTTACAGCACATGTATTAATACGAGTGTTCATGACTTTGGAACTTTTTACTGTTCTATACAAATGAAATGAAAAAGGTGAAGACTACGACCAGTCATTGACCTAAAAAAATGCATAATTTCTGCAGGGTACATGTATCTGTTAAATTGCTATTATATTCCATTTGGGAGGATTATGCAAAGCAATCTCACCGAATTTTTATTTAGGGACGCACCGTGTTTATGCTTTTCTACGGTAAAATAAATACACTTGAAAAATGTTGCTCAAGTGACACACGATACTAGAACAATTCTAGAACATTACTATCAAATCATGGCCAAAATGTAAGAATAAGATCAGCTTCTATTCTAGAGGCAAAAAGTGGAATAGGAACCATTGAGATATGATTTTAAACACAATACTCACTTACTTTCACACACCTACAGTTCTTATAATATAAAACAAATTTGCATGCAAGTACATGTATTAGTATATTTATAATAAATACATCTAAGCATTGATTCTTAAAACGCTTTACAGTTCTGTAAAAAAAAAATAAATAAACTGTGTAATTTAAGCTGGAATATATACGTAATTGGAATACATTAATTTTTATTATTAGAGGGGAAGCCCTGACAAACAGACATACGAGTTACGAACGAAAAAAAAAGCCAGGAAAACGTCAGCTTTGTCGGACCACGTGCAACTCAGTGACGATATCTCTCTCTGTTTGAAAAGACATTTTCCCCTATCTCTTTCATTCAAAGTCGCAGTGGAAATAAATCTCTGACGCTTATAAATAGAACTTACATGAAAGTTCAAGCTTTGTTCCCCTCTGTGTTCATAAAAAATATGGTAACAGAAAGGAAAATAATTCTGAAACGGAAATAGTTGTAGTTTAGTTTCGTATAAACGTTAGACCTACGTTTCCACTTAATTCTTAAACACTAAAAAATATTAATTTTACAATCATACAAGTAGTATGAATCTGCCACTATACAGAAACTGCATTGGGATAATACTAATTGTATTGCAGGACCTTTGAAACCTCTCTGGTGACGGAGTTGTGAAACCTTAGCTTGTTTCTCCTCCCATATACGGTCATAAGACCTGAATAAGGCAGACAGTTGCGGGGGATAGACAGCTAAGTGTTGTAGACTACCCAAAAGCGTAAGACCTGAATAAGGCAGTCACTTGGTAGTATAGATTGAGAGAGGTGGCATACCACAGTGAGAAGTGGGGGAAGTGCCAGGAGTCAGTACAGTGAGAAGTGGCAGGACCGAAGAAATCTATTTACGGGAGACACCCGTTGACCACAGTTAGTGGTTGTCCAATCAAGAAGAAACCGTTTATATTTGTATTGTATTTGTATATATTTGATTGTAATTTTATTTGGTCAACAAAAACCTGAGTTAACAGGTTAACGAACCTGAGTGTAACGCCTCGGTGATACAAGACATATCACCACACACCCAAGCTCGGCCGCGTTGCACGTTACATTATTTGGTGGCAAGCGTCGGGATTTTGTTGACCATGGATTCGTCTAAGAAATTGTCAGAAACCATAGAGCGGATGGAGAAGCTTTTAAAAAGGGTGAGAACGCCAAGCAGCGACGGTTGTCAGACAAATGCGGCACGCCAAGAGTCTGGATATACAACACACAGTACTGATAATCAACCGGCCGGTATGTCAGGAGATGTGTCTAAAGTTAGATTTCCAGACAAAGGCAAACCAAGCTACACACAAATTGCTGGGGTTGACGACATTGTAACAGGCCATCTATTTGACACTCCAAAATCTCAGAGGCAGTCAATAGGGATAGACAATCCGAAGACAGGCCATATTATCAAGCCAGCCACGTATGACGGAACCAGTTCCTGGCTTGACTATAAATCACATTTTGAGGCCTGTGCTGTTGTAAATGGCTGGGAAGAAGATAAGAAGGGTCTTTACCTAGCTGTATCACTGCGTGGCCAAGCACAGTCAGTGTTAGGTGACTTGCCAAGCGATACTGGTCAGCACTATAATACACTGGTCAGATCCCTTGAGGAGAGGTTCTCCCCTCCTAACCAAACAGATCTGTATCGTGTACAACTAAAGGAACGAAGGCAAAGAGCATCTGAGTCAATACCAGAGTTAGGTCAGGCCATTAGACGGTTAACTAATTTGGCCTACGCGTCAGCTCCTGGCGATGTGCGAGAAACTCTGGCCAAAGATGCGTTCATAGATGCCTTGGTAGATTCAGAAATGAGGATCCGCATCAAACAATCTCGTCCTCAAAACCTGAATGAAGCCATCCGGCTAGCCGTTGAACTCGAGGCTTATAATCGTGCAGAGAGCAGAAACCAAGAAGCAAAAGGCCATTTGCGAGTATCGGCACCAGAGCACTCATCTGCTGAGGTTAGCCAGAAGAATCTTGAGACATGGATGAAGTCCATGGAGGCTAACATGAGTACCTTAACCAACGAGATTCACAAACTAAAGCTGAAACGGTCAGTCAATAGAGCTAATGACAAACAAGCAAGAGGCAAACCATTGCGTTGTTATGAATGTAACAAGGAAGGCCACATAAAGCGCAACTGCCCAAAGCTAAAGAAACGACCTTGTGAAAGTGAACACAAGGATTCCAAAGACAAAAAGGGATTAGGCAGGCCAGTACGAAGTAAACAGACGTCAGCCTGTCCAAATGGATCAATTGGTGTTGGATCTTCCTTAGATGAAGCAGGCATGTACATAGACATCTCTGTGCAAGGTGTCCAAGCTAAATTCCTGGTTGACACAGGAGCAACACTGACATTGTTGTCCTCAGCAATGTACGAGAAAATTGCAGAGAACATAAGGCCAAAGCTGCAGAAGGTTAACCAGAGTATCTTAGCTGCCAATGGAAGTGAGCTCTCTGTCAAGGGTAAGACAGACATAACATTTAATATTGAGGGTATGGTAACACATACGACTGCAGTCATTGCGGAGATTCAGGCAGACGGAATACTGGGGCTTGACTTTCTACTGTCAAATGCATGCACGGTGGACATGAGTCAAAAGGTGCTTCACATAAAAGACAAAATAATACCAATGTTTGTCGAGGGTTACATAGGCTGCAACAGAATAACCGCAACAAAGATAGTCAGCATTCCTCCTAGAAGTGAGATCATCACGCAGGGACAAGTCTTGAAGGACTGCAAACATGTTCTAAGGAATACATGTTTGGTAGAACCATTTGTGTCTGACATGCCAAGAGAAGGCTACATCACAGCCAGAACATTGGTCTTACCACAAGAGACGGTACCAGTCCGTTTGCTTAATGTTGGCGAGGAATCCAACGTCATTTACCCGGGTACGGTCATTGGACAACTCAGTGAAGTCAGAGTGGCGGAGTCACAAGAAAAGAATACGTCAAGCAAACCTAAGAAGTTAAGACCTGATTTGGTTGACATGCTGAAGAAAACTTCGAACCACTTGACACGGAAACAGAAAAGGGAAGCTAACAAATTTTTGTATGAATATACCAATCTTTTTGCAAAATCTGATAAAGATTTGGGGCGCACAGGTATCGTCAAACACAGGATTGATACTGGGGACAACCATCCTATCAAAATACCACCAAGGAGGGTACCAGCTCATCTTACAGAGGAGGTTGACCAACAGCTGAACGGTATGCTTGAGAGAGGTGTGATTGAGCCATCAAACAGCCCATGGTCAGCGCCTATTGTGCTCGCGAAAAAGAAGGACGGTACATTCCGCTTTTGCATTGATTACCGCAAATTAAATAGCTGTACAATCAAGGACGCATACCCCCTTCCCAGAATAGACGAGTCACTGGATCAGTTGAGTGGTAGCTCGTGGTTCTCTACTCTAGATCTCTGCTCAGGATATTGGCAGGTAGAGATGGAGTCAGACGACAAACAAAAGACAGCCTTTGCCACACGTCGTGGACTATTCCAGTTTAAGGTCATGCCATTCGGCTTATGTTGTGCTCCAGCAACATTTGAGCGCCTAATGGAAAGTGTTTTGGCAGGCCTTCACTGGGATATCTGTCTTGTTTACCTGGACGACGTGATAGTGACAGGCAAAACCTTTGAGGAAATGTTGGCAAACCTTAGAAGAGTTTTTGACAGACTGCAAAATGCAGGACTTAAACTCAAAGCCAAGAAATGCTGCTTGTTTGCCAAGAAGGTGACTTACCTGGGACATGTTGTGTCAGAGGAAGGTGTAGCGACTGACCCAGACAAAACAGCTGCAGTAAAACAATGGCCAGTACCTACTAATGCTACTGAGGTACGCTCGTTTCTTGGGCTATGCAGCTATTATAGGAGATTCATCAAAGATTTCTCAAGGATTGCAAAATGCCTACACACGCTGACAGAGAAAGGTCGCGCCTTTGCTTGGTCTAAAGAATGCCAAGAGCCATTTGACACTCTTAGACATAAGCTGACCAATACTCCGATCTTAAAGCATCCTGACTTCTCTCATCCATTCATTTTAGATACGGATGCCAGCAATGTGTCTATAGGGGCAGTCTTATCTCAAAAGATTGATGGTCAAGAGAGGGTTGTTGCTTATGCAAGTCGGACATTGACAAAGTGTGAGCGCAGATACTGCATTACACGAAAGGAATTGCTTGCGGTTGTCCACTTTGTCAAACACTTTAGGCATTACCTCTACGGTAAAAAGTTCATAGTTCGCACAGACCATAGCTCCTTAAGGTGGCTTTTCAAATTCAAGAATCCAGAAGGACAGTTGGCACGGTGGTTGGAAATCCTCAGTACATACGATTTCGAGATTCAACACCGACCAGGTACACAACACAGCAATGCAGATGCATTGAGCCGTGTGCCATGTCGTCAGTGTGGTTTTGATCCAAATTTGGAGAAAAATCTGGAAGGTAACAAGCCGGAAGAAGTGAGAGCCATATCCCAAGCCAGTGAATCAAAGGACGATCATGGCAATCTATTGCTGTCTATGAACGACATGCAAGACAAAGACAAAGACATCTCCCTTGTCAAACGTTGGGTCATAGAAAAGACAAGACCTGAGTACAGTGTGATAAGTGGCCAAGGTTATGTACTACGATCTTTATGGTCACAGTGGAACAATCTTTGTATTGAAAATGACATTCTGTATAGAAGATTTGAAGAGGAAGATGGAAAGACCATACGCTTGCAGGCTATTGTACCAAGTAGTCAACGACGGACAATTTTCGAGTACTGTCATGATGTGAGGACAGCTGCACATCTTGGTGTGAGCAAGACACTTGCTCGAATAAGGCAAAAGTTTTATTGGCCTGGTTTGCAAGCAGACACCAGAATGTACATAGCTGGTTGTGAGAAATGTTGTAAGAGGAAAGGTCCTCAAATGAAGAGAAGAGCACCCATGGAATTGGTTGAGAGTGGTTTACCCATGGACAGGATTGCCACAGACATCTTGGGAGAACTACCAATGACAAAGGATGGCAATAAATACATATTGGTGGTATCGGACTATTTCACGAAATGGACCGAGTCCTTCCCTATGCCGAACATGGAAGCCAAGACAGTGGCAAAACTTATTGTTGAAGAAGTAATTGCCCGGTTCGGTGTACCATCAGTAATTCACTCTGACCAAGGTCGACAGTATGAGAGTGCGCTTTTCGAGGAGATGTGCCAGGTTCTCCAAATCAAGAAAACACGGACCAGCCCTTACCATCCACAAAGTGATGGAATGGTAGAGCGTTTTAACAAGACGCTAGTGACAATGTTAAGCGCTTACGTGAACGACCATCATTCAGATTGGGACAAACACCTTCCATTTGTAATGATGGCTTACAGGGCTTCCGTTCACGAGACAACTGGCTACACTCCCAATTACCTGATGCTGGGAAGAGAAGTCTCAACACCGCTTGACATCATGTTTGAAACGCCCAGATCAGTCCAGCACATTCCCAAAGATAAATGGGCTTGGGAATTGAAAGAAGCACTGGAAAACGCACACAAACATGTCAGGGAGAATATCAAAACAGCAATGGTTAGGCAGAAGAAGTATCACGACCAAAAGTTGTCATGGCAGAAATTTGAGCCAGGTTGCCAAGTCTATGTATTCTTTCCTATTAGAAAGGCAGGTCGCTCGCCAAAATTTACCAGTTACTGGCGTGGTCCTTACAAGGTGCTTTCAAAGATGACAGACCTCACCTACAAAGTTGACTGTGGACGTGGTGGAAAACCACAAGTGATACATGTCGACAGAATGCGTCGAAGGTATCCTCAAACTTTGCAAGGCGAGATAGCTGATGATGAGAGGACGGCACCAGAGGACGAGCCTGAACCTCTTGGTGAAGAAGTAGAGGAAGAGCATGAGTTAAGTAACCATTCTGATGCAGACGACATCCCTGTTAGACGTAGGAGAAAACCACAGTGGATGGAAGACTACGTCTTGTTTTAGAGAGTCACAAGTTGTCAGGCATAACAGAGAATTGTATATAGATGTAAATATTGTAAATACTTAATCATATGCGGGACGCATATAATCTTGAGGGGAGGGTAGTGAAACGGAAATAGTTGTAGTTTAGTTTCGTATAAACGTTAGACCTACGTTTCCACTTAATTCTTAAACACTAAAAAATATTAATTTTACAATCATACAAGTAGTATGAATCTGCCACTATACAGAAACTGCATTGGGATAATACTAATTGTATTGCAGGACCTTTGAAACCTCTCTGGTGACGGAGTTGTGAAACCTTAGCTTGTTTCTCCTCCCATATACGGTCATAAGACCTGAATAAGGCAGACAGTTGCGGGGGATAGACAGCTAAGTGTTGTAGACTACCCAAAAGCGTAAGACCTGAATAAGACAGTCACTTGGTAGTATAGATTGAGAGAGATGGCATACCACAGTGAGAAGTGGGGGAAGTGCCAGGAGTCAGTACAGTGAGAAGTGGCAGGACCGAAGAAATCTATTTACGGGAGACACCCGTTGACCACAGTTAGTGGTTGTCCAATCAAGAAGAAACCGTTTATATTTGTATTGTATTTGTATATATTTGATTGTAATTTTATTTGGTCAACAAAAACCTGAGTTAACAGGTTAACGAACCTGAGTGTAACGCCTCGGTGATACAAGACATATCACCACACACCCAAGCTCGGCCGCGTTGCACGTTACAATTCAAACGAAAATTTATCGATTTTATAATCGCCTTATTTCCATGTAATTTGCGTAGGTGTAACAAATATATATTTCCTCATCAACAAGAAAAAATAGACCTGCTAGTATTCCCCGTGATTTCAATGTTTCAAATATGGATGCTTAAGTTATATATTTTTTTTATTTATTACATCAGAATAAAAATGGCTAACTGCGATATATAGCATCTGGTCTTTAGAAAAATTCTCTTTTCAAAGTAAAAAAGTAGGACTCGGAAAAAAAAGAAAACAAAATCAAAATGCTGATTATATTAAGGAAAGATTAAATTATAAATATGCTTGTATTATAAATATCATAGACGTCGGAACCGGGAGGGCGGGGCTACATGTAGGAGGGGCCCCCACTTTCTTTGCAAAAATAGACATTATACAGGCATTCATCTTTGCTAGCCAAAGATTTCTGATATGCTACTCTCCTCATGAACGAAAATTGAGATTTACCTTTTTTGGTGGTTTACCCCCCCCCCCCCCTACTTTCGATTAGCCCCCCACCCCCTTTCAATTTGCTTCCGACACCATTGAATATGCTTGTAATATTAAATGATTGTAAGATTGTAACGATAACATGTAATTATTTGATTAATTGTTCTTAAGTACATGTGGAAATGACACAAATTCGTCAGGGATTTCTGAAACGGCTGCGCGCAATCGGGGCGCTGAGCAAACGACAACTACTACATGTGCATAATATCTCTCCCAAATCTATGGAAAACTCATTTATTATGTTAATGACTCAGATCATGTCGAACATTAACTCTTCTTTATAAATAAGTCTTTATAAATTAGAAAAGAAATAATCTGCATGTTCAAGGCATCAAAAGAATCAGTTCGTTTTACATTGCGTTCATACACAATATCATTCTCGTACATAAGTAAAACGTCAAATGACGTCATGACGTCATAGTGCATTTTTGTGTTTTTCTCTAAATAGATCCAGTTTTCAAAAACAAATATCTCTGTAACGAATGCATGTATCTTAAAAAGTTTGTAATAAAAAATGTAGGAAAAATTCCTACCTTCCACATGTTCCAGGTCATGGCATTTTTTTAAAATTTAATTTTGTGATGAAACTTAGTTAAAGCCACATAAGATGGCAAAAAATCAATCATTTATGCGTAATTTTAGCAACTTCCTAGTAGAATATGCAATATTGACTTCAAGTTTACGATAATTTCTTTGCATTATATAGAAAAAGTTTGTGTAGCAAAAGTGTTCAGTTTCTTCTCTAGTTTACAAAAATATCAATTGTTTTGTTGTATCCCAATTATTTACGAAACGCCAGCAATTAAATGTCCGTGATGCTGAAAAGGCGTCAAAAGGCGTCTCTGGGCGTTAAAGGGTTAAAAAAACACTCTTACAACTAGATAAAGATACTGATAAGGCATTATGTACATCAGAAAATAGATTACAAAATTCGACAACATCAAAATCGATAAACAAATCAAAAATCTGCACACTGGCTAAAACATAATCTACAGTGCTGCTATTTTTACAAGTTAAGTCTCCCTTAAATTTGTCGTTGCCTACACGGCTATTTACAATATACATTTCATTATTCCTACAAAAATCAATCAATTTATGCCCATAGTTATTTACCGTGGTGTCTTTAACAGTTCTTTCTAATGGTATATCACATTTTTCAAAAATCGTGGATCTTGTTAAAATATCAGTATACATGTTCTCATTACAATTGTTTTGGTTCAGTACAAATTCATCAGCAGTGAAAAAATCATTCATATTACCTACTCTAGCATTAAAGTCACCAAGCATACAAAAATAATTTGAATCTTTATTAAAATTGAGGAACTCTTGTTCAATTTCTATAAAACAATCAGGAGAAGAATATCTACTTCCTTCTGGAGGTATATATACAACTCCGCAAATTATGTCTTTAGTAGTATTAAATAAAGTTTTGTTTATCTTGAACCACATAACATATTTACAATCTGTATTTATCATGCTTACATATTTCACAACAGTATCTTTAATAGCTACAATAATCCCCCCAGATCGGATATTGGAAAGTTTACGTCTATTTTTCATATAAGTAACAAATCCAGGTATTTGTATGTTATCAGAATTATCTGTTTTAGTTTCTGTGAAACCAATAATATCATATTTTGAGATGAAATCTGTAAATTCCTTATAATTCAGTCTGTTTTTTATCTCACATACATTTAATGATAAAATTTGTACATTATTTACACATTGAGCCTTACGGCGCTGGGTCTGTTCCTATTGTCTGTTCTGATCTGGCGATGATGATCCATACCGGGGTCTTTTGTTATCGCGTCTAGGCGTCTGGATTGGTGCTCCTTGCTCTTGTTGAGCTACTCTTGCGTAACTTTGAGTCACGGGGGCGGATTCAGGAGGCGCGGTGTATTTCACTTCATTTATGAAAAGAGTGTCTCGAACAAGTTTCACGCGTTTGTGGTCGAGTTTTGCTTGGCGCATGACTGGATACAGTTTTTTTCTCCTGTTTTCTATCTCTTGGGGAAATTGTTCGTTCACCACACATTCGTTCCATGTAATCTTCGGGCTGCGTTTTGGCGGATATACTCCCTATCCTTATAGTAGGTAAATTTAGCTACTATATTCCTGGGCCACTGGCTGAACTCATTCATTCTGCCCATCCTGTGCACACGCTCGAAAGAAATGGTATAATCCAGCTTGAACCTCCGACGTAATAGGTTCTGAATCACAGCCTCTGTATCCTCATCCTGGTCCTCTGGAATCCCCGTGAATACCAAGCTATCCCGCATTGATCTGGCTTTGAGATCCGTCACAGATTCTTCCAGTCTTTCTTTGGCTTCTTTTAACGCTTGGACATCTGATGTCCATTTTTCTTCTAATGCTTTCTGCGTAACTGTATACTCGTCCAGGTTTTTCTTGACATGTTCAACGGTCTTTTTATTTTTGTCTGCTGTTTCTTTCACAGAGTCAAACACATTGCCTAATGCGCTCACATTAGCTTCAAGGTGACCAAAATCATCTCGAATCTTTTTCAAATCAGTATCAAGCCTAGTAGAGGATGATTTGAGTTCACTTATTGATACCTGTATAGTCTCTAAGGAGGCCATTCTTTTTTCAATTTCACTCAATCGTGTCTCGAACCTTTCATTTTTAACTTCAATATTCGATAGTTTTGAATCCATCTGAGTAAGTAGCGTATGAATGGTTGACAGTGAGATTTCGCCCTCATTAGATTGTCCAAAGAGTACAGTACGGCTCTGTGCCAGGAGCTCTGAAGTTTTAGTCTCAGCCATTGCAAATAATGATAATGGTATTGTTGTTTAATGTAGTCCATTATTCCAATGGGATATTAAAGAATGATAAGATATCGATGCAGAATAAATCAGCAGTTCATTACTATTGTAATTCAGGAACGTGAGTTGTTCTCATGAGTTCTTACACCCGTTCTACGGGTAAACACAAAACATGATCACCAAATTCACCATTTTGGGGGATTAAAATGCAATGCAGAGTAATCAAATATATGTAAATATATAATATCTACACCCCCCCCCCCTTTCAAAAATTGCTGGATCCGCCCCTGAAATACTCGGTATTCAGGCCATGTAAAGTTTTTTGTAATTGAAAAGTTTGGAAGCAATGGTCGATAAATATTTGTAGGAAATACAAGGAGTATTCTTTTACCAGAAATATGGTGGAATACAAGACTGGGCCCTTTTGTGATTAAGAATATTACTTAAATTAACCGCGTCTTATCTTATCTTATTTAAATTGACAAAAAAGCAAAATTGTTTTAGCTGCATTATGCGGATTTAAAACGCCTATGATTTGCAATATCCGTAATCACAGATCCGCGCCTATATTCCGGTGTCGAGGCATCAAAAATTATACTTTCCTTGGCTTTTTCAAGAAGACTATTGAAAGTTTCAAAGGGACAGAGTAAAGTTTGGTGCTAATATTATGTAGATCTTGCTGTAGATTTGCATAAGATAAGAATGAATTAAAAGAAACTCCGTGTATTGCATGTTTACTGTACGACCGATGCCCATGACTACGCTTACGTCTCTGTGTATGGTTAAAAAGTGACATCTCATTTACATAACTACAATGTGGACTGGAAAGATTTTTAACGTTATCGACATTGACATTACATCCATAGGGAAAGTCTGTCCCTAGTTTTCTGATTCAAAATTCTTGTCGTTGTCGACGGAAATGTGTACTCAGCAACGGACTATTTGTGTGGTGATAAATCTTTTCGATACACATATGATCCTCATATTAAAGGTCATGCATATGTGGATTATATGTGGTAAAATTGCCTTTGTACCTTAGTTGAGTATTCGTAAACATAAGAAACTGAAAAAAAATTGATTTTTTTAGTTGAAACTGTGTCCATGTCCCTTTAAAACATTTAAAGGCACGAAGATAAAATCACACGGCGTGAGCAGCCCATTGATCAACTCGGGCCAAACTTGACCTCCCGTCTAGATGAATATGGGACCAAAGTGTTGAGTGTTGGTCTTAAGAAGGATAAATGTTTTTATTACACCAAGCACCTCTTGATCTCAGCCACCTGGATCACCATCGCCTCAAACAAGAATCGAAACCTAGGGCAAACAGGTTGCTCCACTTAGTCGTCTCTTGTAGCATGCAAGGGGTTGCCAGGAACCCATTCTTATTACCCTTGGTCCCCACAGGGAATCCCAACGTTTCCGCGAAGCAGAATAAACAGTGAAACTCTATGTATTGTTAATACTCTATGAACACCAAAATGTATATTTTTTTAATCATTTTTAAAAAAATCAATCATTCTTTTAAGTCATTGTTAAAAATAACCATTTTATCATTTAAACTATTCACTCTCAAAATAATATTTCATTTTTTTTTTACATTTCCACGTCACAATAGTTCTGAAAAAAAAACGCTAAGTCCATCGTAAGGATTTCCGAAAATAACTGTTATGAAAAAGAAACTCTAAATATAGGCACCAAGTTCTTTCTCTATTTGGATGTATTTGCTGTACTCAATTTGTCAGTACAATTAGGTGCTGTTACAGTGTATAGGATCAATGACATCCAAAAATAAAAATATATTCATTCCATACATACAATAGGTAACATCAGTTAAATTATCCCCAAAAACATTGTTCGTTAGTTTTAGATCTCGTGCATTACTAAAATATATCATGCAATTATGTTTTTTTACATCGAGGAATGGCATAAATTAAGCAGCGAAACCGAAATTGTCAGCTAATTTATCCAAAAATACTGCAAAAGCTGGCCCTGGATGGCGTTCCTGAAAAACACAGAAAACAAAAACATAGAATGAATGTTGGAATCTTATGACATTTTAAAATTCATCAATTTATTCTTTATTGGACAGAGAATATTAAGGTTCAAGTAAAATGTTTTTTTTTTATAAAAAAAAAGCATGCATACTCAGTAGTTAAACGAAACAGATCATTTGTTCAGTTCACCTCAGAAAGATTACTTAACAATATGCTTTTTAAAACAATTTTGTTTAGAGTCGACATAACGTAAAGAAATAAAATAAATAAGCAAATCAATCTATCATGGGGTCGCATTTTAACCGATACATTTTATACCAATTGTTAGACCTTTGTTTAACACCAAATGCAACTAGAATATTTCTTATACCTGATCGAAACATAGACTTATGGTTGAAATTGAACTCGAAACGCTCACCATACATTGTTAACTCAATATTCTATTTACAGAGTTTTTGTCCTTGCGCTAGGTATTTAATTTTATTTAAAGATTATATGACTAAAAACTTGTTAAAAATTCTTTTTGTCTAATTAGTTGTTTTATATTTCTCTCATTAATTTTCAGGGCAGTGATTTGAATTTATAAAATTATCATATTTATCATAGGTATTTAATTTTATTTAAAGATTATATGATTAAAAATTTGAAAAAAATTCTTTTTGACTATTTATTTAGTTGTTTTGTATATTTTCTTTTTCATTAATTTTCAGGGCAGTGATTTGAATTTATAAATTTATTATTTTATTCAGTAAATCACTAAAACCTGGTTTGGCAAGTTTATATAATAACATTCACAGTGCTGCCACCATTGATCTGAACAGTATGTTTTCGAGAGTGATGCGTGTTATGGTGAAAATGTTTGTTAATTTTGCGTTTTATCAAACTTAAAATATACGAAATATTACTGATATCTTGTTTATTTCAATGTAGAGATCATACACGCTGTAAAACAATACATGTATGAGTGACCGGGTTTGACATCACCATGTTATGGGGATACATGTATGTGTTCGATTAAATTTAAATTCCTTTTCTGATTTAATCTTCACTTATTCATGTTTTGTGTTCTATTTGGTAATGTATGTACATATATCATTTCTGTTTGTAACTTATTGCTAATTTGATGTTTTAGTAAAAATAAAGACCCAGAACTAGAGGTATTGTGAGCAATGGGCTCACTAAATGATACCCCCCGCCTCCAATATGTGTATAAATGGCAGTGTCCATGTTTTGCTATGGGAAACCCAAAATTTGTGTTGGATAAAAAAGTAAAATAGGAGGTGCACAATGGCAATATGTAATAAAGATTCTGTGAAAGTTTCATCAAATTTCATTCAGTGGTATAAGAGGAGTTGCGGATGAGATGGTTACCCCAAAGCGTAACAGACGGACGGACGTACAGACAGACGGACGGGCGGACAGACGGAATTAACGATTACTATATACCCGCCCGGTTTTCAAGCGGAGTGGAGGGGGTATAAAAAGAACTTGACTTTAGTCGTTACAATATGGTAAGACTGGTCAACAGGGGATACTTTCCACTCCTTGATAACACCTTTCAAATTTTAGAGACGCCTGTTTCATAGATTTGTAGAGTTTGTAAGATGTTTGGCTTATATCGATCACTGTTCGTTATCGTATTATCATGCCAAATGCTTTTTACCTTAGAGGTTATCACAAATTCATTTAAGAAACGATTACTTACATCTACCTTGCTTGTAGACAAAATACCAATGCGCTAAAATTTATTGGAACATATCACCATGTTCATTTTTATTTTCACGTTTGCTGTTGTCTGCCTGTCTCCGTCTACCTACAATAAAAATGTGTATAAATTGATATATATATATAAATATAGATATCATCTAAAAAAAATGTCTCTACGGTCCAATTATCCACCTTATTGTGAAAAAAAATTAATGCCACAATTCTTAACAATCTTTTTTTTTATTGATTGTTAATAAAACCAGCTAATTGGAATTTAAGACTGTGGGTCCTTTCATCATGTTTTCATTCACATTAAGCTAGTTGCTCGTGTTTTATGTGCACATGTATAATCTTTGACTTTTATATGTTATATTTTTCTTCAAGAATACCGTTAGTCCTTTTCAACAAACTATTCCAAATATATTTTGAGTATAACTTTTATTTTCCAACATTCACGCCATGTCTGCATTGTGTTAAAGCAAATTTGGGGAAAAATTAGGAATTGATATTTTTTTTCTTAAAATGTTAGCAGCAATATAAAGATCTTATTAAGGAATATTAGGAATCGATGAAGTTGTTTTAAATAACAGATCCTAGAAGTTATAATGATCAGATTTATAAAGTCTAGATTTATAATACAAGGGACCAACATGTGTGAGATAACAACAGAGCAACACTTGATTCAATTAAAATGGAATTATGGTCAGAGAAATTTGTTTCTCAAATTATAGAAGGATTGACAGAAGGTCAAAATATAGAAAGCATTATCCATGTAGAATAAAAAGGCTATTTCAATCTTTTTTTTCTAAATGCAGTGAAACAAGGATACAATTGTAATGTGCATTACTAGAATTATTTTCATAAATTTTACACAAGTACCTTGACCTGATTTCTTCTATTAAATAATAATAAAAAAAACAAACGTTTAGAGGCATCCATTTCCCCTCTGATTTCTTTGTCATTCCTTGTTGGTGATGAGGCACACTGAAAATTTACTCCCTTCGAAGATGAGGTAGCCATTGGATACTCTTCTGAAAATATGAGGAATTTAAAACATTTTCCTGTTAAATAATTTAAAACACATTCCTGTTATAAGCAAATACCTTTTTTGTCCAAAAAACGGTGATATCTACTACTATATTCCTTGTATGAAATCAAAATAGGAAAAAAATAAATGTTTATTTTGTCAGTATATAATCTATTGAAATAATATAAATAATAATAATGTCGATTAAAAATGGTGCATTTGACATACTTCAAATTATAAAAGTACGGTCTTTTTAATGTTATTTTTCACTTCCGTGGACCATTGATCCTGAATACTGTTCATTATCTCTAATGTTTCACTTAAAATATTGTATTGGTCAATGTTTTGGTATTGGTTTTATCGCGTCAGCAAAGAACTCTTTGATAACCAATCGTACATGTACACATGCTATTCAAATTAATTGTGCCGTATTTGGGGCGAACAGTAACCAGAATGCTGAACTTTATATCTCAAAAGTGAGAAATATTTTGATGAAAATTTTGTAGAAAAACGTGTTTCTGATAACCTGTATAATTATCAACCTTTATTTTCTTTCGTAAAAAAGTTAAAGGACTTTTGCTTCAATATACCCTATAGTTTTTTTTTTTCGAAACGAAAAGAATTTATTAATCGGTGTACAAAAAGTGTTCACAATTATAAAAGCTTTAATGTGAAAAAGGGGCTGGGCTATAAAAAGGGGCCGAGATCGGCCGAAAATCAAGAACTAACTATGAGTATTACAAATTGATATAGAAAAGTTGATTAAGAAGAGTATCCATATTCTCTATGCAGATAAACAGTCAATAAATTCATGAAAACTGTAAAAAATGCCCACAAACATTAAATTTTTACTATTGGCCGGCAAAGGGAGTTTTCCCAAAATTCTGTTCATTTGGATTCTGATTAAAAGATTGATTAACTCAGAGTAACGTGATAATATCATTTCGAATTAAAAAAAAAGTCATAAAATCCAGGCAAGGTATTGAAGAGAGGTCTCGCTAAAACTAGGTCTCCGCCTAAGATACAGATATTTAATTGAATACAAAATATCTTTTGAATGATTTTTTTTCCATATAATAAAACAATTAATGAATGTGTTTTGGGGTAACATAGGCCATGCTTGTTTTCACTTCACGTCGGGCAATTTTTTAGCCTTTGGAGGCATTCATAATAAGCGTTGCCCTAAACTCCAGTCAATATTTTATAATTTGAAGTTAATGAATAGCATCTAACATTGAAAGCCCCCCAAAAAACAACACCTATCTTGATAAGAGAGAACGTTAACATGGACGCGCAAATAAAGAGGCGAAACTAGGTGCCATGGAGGAGCCAGACTCCCCTACGACCGCCCACACCTGCCCTGCGCCCCTCTTCATGAACAGGAAACAATTGCAAAGAAAAAAATAAAAATATGTTATATAGAAGCAAACGTTTTTGTCTTTCTGTTATATCATGATATATAAACAAATATTCTAACCACAAATTATCTAAAATCGGACTCGTTGGTTTTTTGTTAATTTATACATTATAGATTATTTATTATATTTATTTTTACATTATTTATACATAATTTCTATTCCTACATCGAATAGATATATTCTGGTGGGCTTGAGATAAGAGATACCACAGAGTTTCATACTTGAATATTTTATTTGAAAAAGACACTAATGGTAATCTATCAACCAAGCTATAGGATAAACGTGATGACTTTAAATTTTCTTTCGTCAACTGCCCTTACTTATGCTGCAATATATCTTCATCACCTTATATATATCTCAGTTGATTCGATCCGCAGGAGCATGCTTGATAAAACAAGAATATCAACAGTTTCGTTTAAAGTAATAATTTCGTAAGTTCTATGGTCGATACAATGTCTTGTGAAGACAAATTCAATTTATCATAGAGTCAATTGCTGACTGACGATTTTCATACCAATTGTTAGTCCATTATATATACACTGAATTGAATTTACGTCGGATTTTTCCTTTATTTCCTGATTATGGCAAGGAGCACACAGCGGGTGTGACCGGTCGGCAAGGGATGCTCACTCCTCCATGGCACCTGATCCCACCTCTGATGTTTCGGGGGTCCGTGTTTGCTCTGCTCTTATTTTGAATTGTTTTTCGGACTTTGAGATTGAATACTGTTCGTTATCTCCATATCCTTCATACATGTATGCTAAATGCATAATGAAGAAGATACTGACACGAATTGATGCTTTAAAATTTTTGCTTTTGTGTATTTATCAAGTTATGCTGGTAAGTAGGCATACCTGCTGACCGATGTTTCGTCCCATCCAGACTTCTGAAATTATATATAAACTATTTATATATTTCAACATGTTAGCCAATAAAACATGATGTATTTATTTAATTCAAACATTAAATGACTTACCCTTGATCTGTTTCCACGTGAAAACTCCCATCTTGTCTCCGTAACTCTACCAATCTTGACTGAGTATTTTTAATGAATTCAATTGCTCTGTTATCTGATTTTTTGAAAAAATCCAACAGTACATCATATTTTCCAGGAGACAGCTTCCCAATTTGGTGTAGATTATCAAAATCTTCAACTACAGTTCTGTTACTTGAATATGGACGATTTGTAATGCTTCCAATATATATTTTCCAACGCTGGAGAACATTACCATCTCCAATAAAGTCTAAGAGTATTGACAACAGATCCCCGTGTTCTTTATGTATGGCAGCCATTAATGAAACCTTTTAATAAAAACATACACTAATTCCGTTTTCATGGCAGTTTCCCCCTTTTTTGACGTCATACATAACCATAACAACAGTCATAACTTCAACATCTATTGAGAATATCTTTAAAAAGAGACATAAGTTTTGCAGGATTGTGCTCATTTTTTTTTATTTCAATAGAAAAAAATGTTGTAGATGTGAATAGTGATCATAATTAAGCCTTACTCTGCTGCACACACATGATTGTGCGTATTGTGACGTATGTTCTATCTAGTGGACGCACATACATGTACATGTGCGTACATGAAAAAAAAAATTCACAGTCGTGAAAATCAAACTGTTTAAATCCAATGAAGGAATTTATCCTTAAAAAAATGTAGAATATTGGAGATACAAAATTGTAATTAAAATGAAATCAGTTGCATCTATCGATTTTTCATCTGCTCCGTGAATATTTACTGCATGACATTTTATTCCAACGCCATGATTTTAAACACGTGAAAGGGAAAGTGTAATGTACACGTAGCGCCTTTTTGTAACAAAGACAACTGCGCCAACGTTTCCAGACTTTACTCAAAATTGCTATGTAGAGTCATATTTACTTTTATTTAGCTTTAAATATGACCAAAAATGACCTTCACCAATATACTAGTAATTTCTGTAATATCCGGTTTACTAAATGATATATGGAGGAAACTTTCAATAATTATATAAGGGATATTCCAATTCTTAAAATATTTTCCAATCCTTAGCTTATCAAACAGTTTACTTAGACCTAAATTTAATTTTATTAATCTTATGCCATAAAGTTATTTTGTATATTCACGACGCTAAATATTTTTAGATTTTATTGAGGGGTAATTTTATGGGAAAATTTTGTAAATGACGTAAGCAGATCACAAAGCAGGTCAAGATTACGAAATCTGCAGGCGTTTTTCATTCGCTACCTTTAGCTGTTTTACATTGTTTCTTAACATGCATTTATGCGAATAATTTCAAGAACTTTAGGGGTGAATGTATTTACAATAAAATAAAACATACCCTGAATCTTGAAATTTATCGTCGATCTATTTTTTTAAGTGAAAATGCTGTTGATTATTTTTTAAGTTTCAAAATTTTGCAAATTGTCATTGGTCCTAAGGTTAAAAAGCATTTAAGATTTTTATGTCAGTTTATATTTCACATTAGATAGCACAGTAAGAATACCACCAATTGAATATACTTCAACCAATTCTTATTCTCAACGATTTTTTTTTTTTGCGATTTACCATGGGTACACTATTTCGGGCCGATTAATTTTCGCGATCAAGCCTTTTTAGATCTGTTGTCAATAGACACATACATTTTAAGGACCGGTTCGTGGCAAAAATATTATTGGAGGCTCTTGCAAATTTTGCAAAAATTCCTATCACGCAAATAAAAGTTTCTTTACAGTATTTCCAATGTGGAAAAGAATGAAGAATCGCTGGAAAACAAATTTAAAGAATACAACAGGATTTGCATTGAAAATGAATTCCAAATTTATTATAACAAACCTTTTTGAGGTTGTGAATTCCTTTCAGCCTAAAATATGTTCAAAATAAAGACGAACTTTCCACTTTTGAAATGTTTGCTTTTGTTTTCGAATTTCTTATATTTTATTAATTTGCAAAATTAAGTAATGTGGAAACTCGAAATTGAAAAAAATATCCACTGCTTAACGATGGCTTACTGGTAGCTTAATGGTAGCCCCTTATATGGCATATACACTTTTCTACGCATCCGACTTGAAAAACAAAAATAGTCTGAAAAAACATTCATAACTTCATTAATACTGGAAATATCCGAATAATTCTTGCACCGTTTGAAGAGAAAATAAACACTGTAAAATATTATACAGAAAATATTTATTTGGCTGTACCATTTTGTTACTAGCTTGAGTAAAACTTTGTGCACTATTTAAGCGATTTTACCATTATCGAAATCAATGCGGTGGTAACTAGTTATATTTGAAAATGATAAATTCTGGTGTTTACACCCAAACCCTACCCAATCTTCAATATTTTTTAACCCAACAATAAAAATTTTCTATATACAATTAACTAAGCAGAAAACTAGAATGAATCTCATTATTTGAAATTCCGGCATGATAATTTTCAGAAACAACACAATACCTGCTTTCAGAATATATATACATTGATATATACAAAAATTACAAGAATTTCCCCAAAAATGCATTTAAATCTTAATGTCAATTTGTCTAGAAATGTTTAAATCCGGAGTTTGGACATTACTCACTTGTAAGCCCGGTTTGATGGTAGCTTTGTGGTGACTAAAAGTGAAGTGACTTGCGCATGTACAGAACCATTGCCGATTTTTTTTTAAATCAAAGATTACTACTTTGAAAAATAATTAACACAATTACATCAAATATATATTTATAAAGCAATCTTCATTCCAAACTCGAGAATATTCTGAAGGAGGACGATATACAACATACAATCAAATAAGGAAATCAACAAATTGTTATTTACCTTTTGCCAGTAAGCACACTGAACGTTGTCATCTGTTGTACTAGATTCTGATGCACAAACATCAAGATTTTCTTCCGACGAGCATGGATTCCTGGGACAATCATTCTGAAAAAAAATAATTCTGCATTGTAGGACGAAGGATTTTCTCTTAATCGAGGTTAGCACTCAAATTATGACGAGCATTAATATATTTTTTGTGCCTGTATGAGACGGGATTTATATTACAAATAAACCGATGAGGATAATTTATAATCTATACAAAAAATAAATTGACAATAAAATGCAGATATAGCATCAAAGGTCGAAACGATGATTTCAAATGCCAATACAATTAATTATGATTTAAATACTGACGAACGTTTTTATAATAATTGTTAGTCCATTATTGAATCGACGAATTGACGTATGATTTTTCCCGATATTTCCTGATCTTGACAAGGAGCACACGGCGGGTGTGACTGGTCAGCAGGGGTTGCTCACTCCTCCTTGTCACCTGATCGATATCCTACCTCTGATGCTCAGGAGGTCCGTGTTTGCTCTGCTTGGATTTTGTATTGTTTATGGACATTGAGATTGAATATTGTTCGTTATCTCCATATCCTTCATCAAGCATCTGAAGAAAGTCTGGCACTAAATGGTAGTCACAGGCACCTTAGGTTACTTATTTTCTTTTAAGCAAAAAAGTATACCCCTACCTTATAATAAACAAGATATCCATCGAACGGCCATCTTGAATTTTAGAAGTCATTATTTGGTTATTTCCAGCATTGTGAAAGCAATAGGTCGAGTTTGACGAAAGATTTTTAATATTCGCCCTCCTGGTTGCACCTCCAGTGCGTTCAGACCTCGAAAGACTGGAAACAGAGAGAATGTGATTGCAGGGAATTTATTTTACAGAGTCTCAGAAGAAAATACAACTGGATGTTACCGACTTCGAAAATATAAGTTTGCAGTCCGATGGATACATTGTCATTTTAATCAAGTAGGGATATATTTTTTAATAAAAGAAAAATAAGTAAAGTTAGGAGCCTGTGGTGAGAGTATGTAAATGTATCAGACATGCAAGTTTGGTCATTATATGGCTTATATTACTTGGATATGAGACCTACACCAAAACCTTTAACCTACTTCAAAGACATTAACCTGGTCATTCCTTAGCTGAAATTGCAGCATCTGAAATCTTGACACACTATAAGAAACGTGCATGCATATCTGATCAATGTAGGGCAAAAAAATACTTAAAAACCTTTATCTGGAGCGCCGTCGCCGATAACGACGCCGAAGGTTTCACACAAGCCCCCCCCCCCCCCCCCCCCCAACGTCGTTAAAATGAACTAAGCACACAAGGTTAAAGGTCACAAATAATTTAAGTAGCTGTAGAATGAACAGCTCCCAAGACATGTTTGCTCTTCCAAAGAATGTAGGTCGGATCCAGCATCTGATCACTGCTGGTAAAAATCATACTTAGATGTATCATTCATGTTTGATCAAATAGTGCTTATTGTTACTTGGAAATGAGCCTGCAACAAAAACTTCAATCTGCTCAATCATCTGTAAAATGTAGATCAGATCCAAGACACATAGCAAGTCTTGTAGTAAGCCTCCTTAGATATATCACCCATGTAAATTTCGTCAATCTAGGGCTAATAGCCAATTAAAAATGAAACCTGCACCAAAATATTTAATCTGTTCGCTCATTCCATAAAAATAGTTAAGATCAAGCATCTGGAACAAGTCTGGTAGTGTGCATCTATAGCTATATCACCAATGCTAATTTGGTATACTAGGGGCTTATAGTTACTTGGAAAAAAGATCTGCACAAAACACCTTAATCTTTTTACTCATCCGGAAAATGAAAGTTAGATCCAAAATATGTAGCAAGTCGAGTAATATACATCCTTACATTTATAACTCATGCAAATTTGGTCCATATAGGATTATAGATACTTGAAAATGATATCTGCACCAACAATTTTGATTTGTTCAATAATCCAGAAAATGTAAAACAGATCCAGCATCATAAGTTCGCTTGGTAAAATGCATTCTTAGATGTATCACCCATACACGTTAAGTCAACATAGGGCAAATCGTTAACTGGGAATCAATGCTTGCTCATAAGAATTAATCTTATCGGAAAAGGTTTACTGGTTCATTTCTTAGCCGATATCACATAGCAGAAATTAAAAAGAAAAAAAATGCGCCAAAAACTTTTACCTGGGACGCCGACACTGACACCAAGGGTATCACAAAGCTCTCCAAAGTTTGTTGAGGTGACATAAAAAGTACGCACCTTTTGCCAGAAAAATAGTGTCCATTTTGCATCTATTTCATGTTTACCCTCTATTGAACATATGCATTGAACTCCAGCCAGTTCATTTTCTGGAATAAATGTAAGATCTTCCGTGCTACAAAAACGATTCAGACATTTGTAGCCTTTTAGGAAGTTTTTCCTTTCATCAAATGTCTTCGTCAATTCTATTAAGGCAATTTCAATTGTTTTTCCAGTTTCGTAGGATACCTTTGGATTCAGGTTCTTTATTCGCAAGACTTGAATCTGGATGTCGTTATTGATTATACCAACTATAACTGTGTGATTTTTGGTTTCAAAAATTGCTGCTGTGTGATACAGACATTGATTTTTGTCCTTATCGAGCTGCACATTCCACTTCAGGAAACTCATGCAATATGCAATAAGCCTGTAGTAGACAAACATGGCAAAGGAAGTGAACCGAAAACACAGAATGGACGACTTCTCCATTGTTTGTTTCAAGATGATTTCGTGTTTAAAAGGCATATGGTTCATGCAGGGGACATACCAGGAGGATTCTCCTTCAATGCTGACTAACATCCGTAATCTCTCCATGTATGACATAAGCGCTGCCTTATGTTTTATAAATGACGCTTCCTCTTTCCATAGAACATCTACAAGAGAATCACTCAGATTCCCCGAGGCATTAAAACGGTTCCACTCTTCAATGTATCTTCGTTTGCAGTCTCTAATGACGTGTTCCTTATCCGCAATAAGCTTACTGAATGCATCAGAAAACCATTGAATGCTTAGAATCGCATACGCTTTCAATCCTTCCTCCTTAAAAAAGAGCAAAATACCGTGTCCATGGAAAAAAGACAGAAAATCAAATATTTCTTCTTGACTTTTCAATTGATATTCTTGAAGTCTCTCATTCTCATCATTTATGTCACTGATTGACAAAATTGGCTTTTCTGTTTTGAACAAGAAATGTTCAAGAAGAGACCACGCTGAGGGAACTTCTATCTTTGTATCCATTTTTTTCAATACTACTTCAGCAATTGCTTTTTTAAGAGTGTGCAGAACTTGCCACCCATCTTCATTCATCTCTATAAGTCCTAATGCAAAGTCCATGTCGTAAAGCCTGATTTTATCTTCATGTGGTACTAACTTCCAAAGATCCTCCCAGAAAGATTCCTTTTCCTATTTTGAAAATTTTAAAATTATTGAGTGTACAAAAAAGAAAGATAAAAGCAAAGTTAAAACTGGATTCAGCATGTAATTGTATTACTGCCGTTAAATCGTATTAATAAATAAAATCTACCAGATTGTACTGAAATTAATAATCGCACCGACATCCAAGATATAATTAAATATTAATGGTTTAAAAAGCAGCCCAAATCTTATTTAACGCAATGAAGCTTTACTATCGTCTTCTTCCTTCATACAACTTCGATTCTATTTATACCTCTTTTGTCTTGCCTTCTGCATGCGTAGCCACCACAAGAACATGTGCAGAAGTTCCACCAAACGATTTTATAGAATCAAACCAGAAATAAAAATATTCTAGGAACGAAGAATATAAAGTAATATAAAAAATTCACATACATATTTGTGTCAACAAAAAAAATACAAATACATTTTATATTCAAGGTATCAATGGAGAATAACAATCACCTGACAAAAAATAAAAGAATAACCAGTTGTAAAACAAGTTAAAACAAGTATAATTAAGGTACTCATTGAATTCATGTACTCAAATTATATATAGCTCGGGATACAAATTCAATGACGTCTTTTGCTAAGTGAAGGTAAATGACTGAGCATAGAAAATCGACATAAAATATCTGTATATTATTTTTGAAAATATTTGCATGACATATACCACATAACTTCTATTAGAAATTTAACAGAATGTTTGACACTTGTTACAGGAGAGCCTTGTTATTTAACTCCAGGGCTTGCCACTACCAATAACATTCTGATATGTATTACGAATCAAGTATAATATCAGCATACGTAGTTATTTTTCAATTATTAAAAATGCTGATCATTTTCCGAGTTTTACGGATGACCCTCATTATTTCAAAGAAATATAACGTCTACAGTTGAAAATTTTGCATTTTTTCTTATTAAAACTACCTTTGTAGGTCCACTTAGAGAAGATAGAGCCCTTGCATTCACTTGTTTCAGTTCTAACGACGTCATTGAAATCTTTACTCATATCCATTACCAGTACGTAGAATGCTTCTGATCTCATGTAGATCTGATGACAAGCATAATAAGCAAGTTGTCCCGCAAAATCAAACATACTGACACTTGTTTTATTTTTCCTGACATTCAATATTTCTTCCATTACCTCTTGATCATTTCTTTCACTTTCCCTTGAATACAATATTTCCTCTCTTACGTCTCCTAAAATCAATTGATCAATTCCTTCATTATGCGATTCATCTGTTTTCTTTTTCTCTGAAGCAAGTGCAGCATTCTTCCGAGCATTATATTGCTTCCTAGTATTCATATCAGCTTGATTGTTATCCAAACTGGCATTTTTTCCCGGTTCACTTTCCATTTCATCACTGTATGTCTCATCTTCAAGCTCAGACACTGCAATACTGATCAATGGCTGATGTATGGATTCAGCTTTGGAAGCTACAAAAACCAAATGATATAGATGTACAACATAGTTTCTGACAAAGTTTAAACCCGTTTTTTAAATTAATAGTTACTAGCAGACGTTTTGATACATTGATTTGAAGCAGAGTTTCGCAGATAGGCTAAGGCTGCCCGTTAAATATCAAACTGTTCAGACTGTATTAACTTCTCTGAACTACCTAGATACAATCCATGAATCGTTCTACTTTCCTTCCTGAACGGTGAACGAACGCAGAGCGAACGGTAAGTGAATGATGTGCGAACGCTGAACGCAACTTGGTGAACGATGTGTGAACGGTGAGTGAACGCAGATCGCGAACGGAGCGCTAATGCAAGCGCAAAATGAACGGTGAGCGTTTTTAATAGCATCCCTTTGGATATCCAATTTTCCTACATGAACTTAATTTTGCACTTGGGAATTTTCTTTTCAAAACTGATTATTACATCTGACAGGTGAAAGTTACCTGCACGAAAGGTAGTTATGAACTCGGTGAGTGATGGTACACCGATTGGTATTTATGTTTTTTATGTGTAATGAGAGTTTTGCGGGCGCAAAATTGCAATTTTTGAAGTAGAAGAATTGTCTGACACAGTTTCTAACCTCGGCTCGATAAATGTTATCTGTTGAAACATCTTTTATTTATGCTGGGCATTCATCCTAGCATTCATTCATTCAATCTTTATTTCCCCCTTTCGGAGATTTCATGATCATATAAATTAAATCTTACAATACATAAAGAACATCAAGAAAAATAATAACATATATACATTTCACAGAAACGAGAGATCAAAAAATACAGAAAAAAGGAGAGAGAAAAAAATAATAATAATAATTACATATTGTGCCTTAGTGGGCATTTTCCACACTTTGAGTAGCCGTGCCATAATAGGCAGTGGCACTACACACAAATTTTGAGCTTATACGAATAAATTCTTTCAATTCATTTTCATCTGTTAAAGACACTGGTTCGACCCCTCCCAGCAACGATACATATAACAAATCATCACTAAGCTGTGAGATTATCTACTATGTCGTCAAAAAAAGCATTTCTGATATGGATAGTGACTGGACACCACAGCACAGCATGCTGGAATGGATTACTATACACATCTTTACATAAACTGCAGGTTTTAACAACAGAGGAAGGCGGGATGGTCCAGCGCTTGGCGAGAAATTTTATGTATGGAACATCATCGAATGAAAAGTCAAATTTCCAAATTTTGATAGGTTCAACGCTGTTATGAAGTGTTCTGAACACCCCCAAGTCTGGGTCTGCTTCCGTGCGGATTTTCCAAGCCTCAGTCTGGAAGTGATGAATCGCCTTCTTGACAATAACTTTCCACTTTACTTTCTCGGGAAAAGTTCAACTTTCAGTAAACTTCTGAAGGTTCTGTATTAAATTGTATTTCATCGATATTTCCAACAAATCCTTCAGAAAACCAGAGAAGTATTTCTTGTTCTGTAAGACGTCATATAATCTTGTCAGGAAGATGTTTTTTGTTAGGGTATTGATCTGACGTCTAGCCCACACAGTTTCCCAAAGAATAATAGTTTTCGCTTGTCTATTTCTGATATAATGGGGTGTACCCCAAGCATACTTTCGCACATATCTGATCTTGTAGAAATCTTAAGATCCTGTATATCTTTCATCACAAAATGCTGAAATTTATTTAGGAGATATAAATCCGCCTGTTTTAAATCGTTCCACAGTTCGCATCCATATAAAACAGTAGGTAACACAATTTTCCTGTAAAGACTAACAAGGGTTAACGGGTTAGTGTTACTTGACAGATCATTACGTACAGTGCAGGGAAATAGTTTTGTTACAGCATCAATGCTGATTTTGGTGCTTTCTATGCTTGCTGATTTTGATGCTTCCTTTGCTTGCTGATTTTGATGCTAGTTATCCTGATCCTGGTTTGATCCTTATCCTGATGCTGGTTTGAAACTAGGTCAATGCTAGTAATGCTACCGGACGTAGGATTATCCTGCCGGAAGTGGATAATTCAAAAACAGCATCGCTATTTTAAGCCATCAAAAATAATTTTTGGGGTAATTTTTATTTGTAATTTGTATTAAATGACTTTCCTTTATCTGTTTTCACTTTGGTCAATGCTAGTTCTATCCTTTGCTTGCTGATGCTGATCCAAGTAATGCTTTTTTTTTAAATGCTGATGCTGATGCTAGTTCTATCCTGATCCTACTTATGCTGATCCTGATGCTGGTTTATGTAACAAAATTAGTTCCCTGTACTGTATCGCAAAGTATGCTTTTCTGCCCTTGTTGCAGCTATTAATTGTTCGGACACTGGATTTAAATTGACAATGTTGAATGATTCCTAAATGTGTATAGGTGTCACTTGAAGGAATGTTTTCATCACCTAATTTCCAAATATGCTGTGCTGTGGGTTTGCCTTTACCAAAAACAACAATACATGATTTTTGCGCATTAAATGAGAAGCGCCATAAACAAGAGTACTTATATGCAATGTTCAACATTTTTTGTAATCCATTCGGACTTAAACTCAAGCAAGCTATATCGTCAGCTAAGGCCGGGTTTGTGGATGTAACATTATATACACCGAAATTTTTGTTTACATACTCTAATGAATTTAATAAATCATTAATAAAAACACAATATAAAAAACCAGACAGTACACCCCCTTGTCTTACGCCCTGTTTTATTTCGAACCATTGGGAGCTTTGACCATTCACAGCTACTAAGCTTTCAGTGTCACAATGACAAATGTCTATACCCTTCAAACGTAATTCTCGTAATTTCACCATAAGACCTTTTCTCCAAACTGTATCGTAAGCTTTTTTACAATCTAAAAATGCAGCGTATACTGTACTGCCATGATCATTGAAATGTCTAATTGTTTCTTGTAGGTTAAAACCTGCTGTAATGCAGCTCAGGCCCTTTTGAAACCCTTGTGGTTGGGGGTTTGGAAATTTGATTTTACTGAGACTTATTTCTGATATTCTATTGTGTAATATCTTTTCAAATAGTTTTAACAAACACGTTAGTAGGGACACCGGCCGGTAGCTATCCGGAGAGTTTTTTGTCTTGTTATTTCCCTTGTAAATAGGTACTACTATGCCTTTTTTCCATTCCTTAGGAATCTGTCCAACCTTCATGATACCATTAAAGAGATTGCAGAGTTGATGCGTAACTGCAGCACCTCCGTATTTTAAGTGTTCAGCTTGAATTCCGTCAGCCCCCGGTGCTTTGCGTAATTTGATGGTATGGGTAGCTTGAGATACTTCTGATTCCGAGATTTCAGACTCGAGATGTGCGTCATTTTCATTAAAACATTTGATATTCTCATATTCTGTTTCAATTTGTTTTTTGTGTTCATCTTCGTATTGGCCATCACAATTCGGAGTGTAAATGTCACAGTAATATTCTGCAAAAACATCAGCAACCGATTCTGGGGTAGTTGCAGTTATTCCTTTGTGTGTTATCTCTGGATATATTTTTCACGCCGGGGCTTTGGTCTACTCATTAGTTTCCAAAACAGCCTAGCATCGCACCCAGCTGCTTGATCCATATCAGTATAGGTGTTTTTGATGTACTGTTCAAAGGCGAATGTCTGGCATTTCCGAAAGTTTCTTTTTGCACGTTTATAATTAAAATAAGACTGGTAATGCATCCCCTAGGTCTTCCTTCCGCAATCCAAGTGCTTCTCATCCTCCTTTCCTGCGCATGAGCCTCTTTCACTGCCTTAGTCCAGTATGGTTTACTGTGGGGGTTAAATTTAGATCTAGGAAGGACAGTATTCGCACTTGAAATTAAACATTCAACAAGGGACCCATACAGTTCATTTATTTCTGATAGAGTTTCTGGTACTTGGTTTCCTATTTTTAGCTGACGGCGAACTTCAGTTTGGTACGAGCGTATAGAGTCGTTAGAAATTTTGTGCCAAGCTGGAGATTTTATTTTAATATCAGTAAGATGATGTTGCTTACTCTCTATATCTAGTACTGCTATAATCGGAAGGTGGTCAGAGGTACTTGAGACTGTCCCCTCATCAAAGATTTCATAGGATCTGAGACACGTGAACAAATAAGCATCTGAAAAAATATAGTCTAACATTGTCCGGGTACCTATAAATGTGTATTTCAATTCTCTCGTTTCTAAGTTACCCCGCCAATAATTGAGATTATTTCGCCCCACAAAATCCCTCAGTGCCTTAGACTTGTAGAAATTACAGCGTCCAATATCTGATTCTAAACAACTAGCATTGAAGTCCCCAGCTATTATAACATACCCATATCTTGAGTAGTAATCGTAAAAATCTTGTAATTTGGATAGTTCATCTCTGTATATTTCAATATTGTTTTCTGCTGGGAGGTATGCCCCCACAATATATATTTTCTCATTGTTATTCATCTTACATTCTAAAGCAATGATTCTTGATGATTCAATTGGTATTTCTGTTACACTAAATATAAAGCATTTTTTCAGTAATATTGCGACACCTGCTTTTCCATGTAATTCATTACTTGATTGGGATTCACACTTACTGAATGCATAATAGTTATAATCTAAACTGTCTATGTACTTTGCATATCTTGGTGGTAACTTGTGCTCAGTTATCACAACTATATCTGATTTGCTCATATGTAACAATTTTGTTAAACACATCGTTGAGGACATTAGCCCTCGAATATTCCAAACCATCAAATCAAGATGCATGAACAATAAAAAAATACACACAAAAAGATTAAGATTCATCCTAATATTAATTTTTTGTGTCTCTTATAGTCTGACAATGATCTAATGCACAGTAGGGTCTTATTTTTATTCATCCTCAATGTCAACATCTTCTCTCCTCTGATTTTCACTTTCAATTTTCTCTTTCCACTCTCTCTGGTTCATCCATTTCCTGCAACTCACTCCCTAGGGCCAGAAATCTCTGGATTCTAAAAGTTCTGCATATTCCGGCGGGACGTTGATTTTTGCCGTTAAACGGGCAATTTCGGCTTGAACATGATGAAATGAGAAACTTTAACCTCCCTCTTTGTCACGTAGTTCACGAGTCCTGTGCTTGTAGATCGGGGACTTATGCCCGCTAAATAATAACGGGCTTTGCGTTTATATGTAACGCCTTCGAAAATATCGAGTTCTGACACGTCCCCTTCGTGATTTCGCTGATCAGGTCGGTCGGGGTCATTCACTTCAATGTTGCGTCTATTCGAGCACTCTTGAGAGCTACATATGGGATCTGTGAACACTTCATCTGGGTTCGATTCGGTTTCGTGATCATTTTCTACCACTTCTTTCCTAGAAGGCATGGGGTCCCATTTCCGTGGGTTTCTCTTCGATATGTCCGCATACGACACTGATTATCTGAATGATATACTAGTAAGTAAGATCCAGCATCCGAAGCAAGTTTGGTGGTGTCCTTTCTTAAATGCATCATTATTTATACACTGAATTGACGAGATTTTTCCACGATTACCCGATCATGACAAGGAGCTCACCGCGGTAGTAACCAGTCTGCATGGGATGGTCACTCCTACGTGGCACTCGATCCTATCTCTGATGTTTTGGTGGTCCATATTTGCTCAGCTCCAATTTTGTATTGTTTTAAGGACTTTGATATCGAATGATGTTCGTTAGCTCCACATCCTTCATACTATTTTGAACATTTAATAGACCTATTATCTTTAATACCATTCGTTATCTCAACATATTCGTCATCTCAATTTAACCGGGCAAGAACACCAAATAAAGTAGAGCAAGAATTACTTAAACTAGCATTACAAGTAAGTATCTTAAGTGTTATTGCTTTAAACAAAAAGACACAAATAATGTCAGGAATGTTGTATTGTTCGTTTATTATGTACTACTAGGCGTTAGTGTATTAAGGTCAAATCTTGTTAAAGTTTAGCTATATGTACCTGACAGATATCCATTTTCTACAAAGAATATGTGTTCGAAGACCTGGAGCCCCCTAGTTGATTTTATCTCCTTAATATCACTTTCCCCCAGTAGTCGGTATAAAAGTGTCGTTTTTCCTGCTCCAGCACATCCTACAACGATTCCTCGTGCGTGGCGAACTGTGGTCTTACCATTTTCCATGTATGCTCTAAATCTCTCCTCTGTGATATTTAGAGCTTCTGAAAAAAAATCCCATCAGTCAAAAATAAAAAAAATCCTTCCAGTAAGCAATGTCAATTAATTTGATTCCGGATACATAACCTTTTCTTTTATTTTATTTACATCATCTTTTGAATATGAATTTACCATGGAATCCGGATAGGGCCACGCAGTTCACTATCGCATTATCGCACCAACAAGGTTTGAGTCGATGGTGTGATGACGCGATCGTGCGATGACGATGGAGCGATGAAGCCATAACTATGAAGCGATGGTTCGATAGCGCGATGACGATGATGCGATGGCGCGATACTGTGATGACGATGAAGCGATGGCGCGATAATGCGATAAAGCGATGACGCGATGGCACGATAGCGATGCTGTGATAGCGATGATACGATGACGCGATAACGATGAAGATGCTCTGTCGTGTCATCATCAGTGCTTTATCGCGCTATCGACATCGTGTCATCGCTCTATCGAACATATAAATAGGATGGCATTCTCAACAGGTAGTTAATTCGAGCAAAGATTTGATTGCCCAGTGATAATTAACTGACTGTAATTTTGTATTTGATAATCATATTTTAAATAACAAACACGAAGTACAAAGAGGAGGGAGGAAGGAAGACTTTTGTTTTGTATTTATTTTGTATTTTAGTATTGTATACTAGTATATAGGTCCCTGATTTCACGATGCAAGAAATAAATTTAAATTTTGTATAAGCATTTACGACTTTTAAAAGTTAATGATAGCATTCACGATGGGTTTAATTTTGCGGAAAAAAAATGAATCGCGAACATAGTGAAAGTAAAACCATCGTAATTATTTCCCGCGTAATTATTACCAAATCTACAGTATTAATCCCCCCCCCAAACCTCAAACATCGATGGTGCGATGATGCGATAGTGAACTGCATGGCCCTATCCGGATTCCATAGTTTACGGTTGATTTGTAAGTCTGATTTTACAGGACAGTTTTACTTCACTCAGGAACTTGTTCCAGTCTATGGGATTTGCTTGGATTGTGCGTGAGTTTCTGATTGACATTATCTACGTGGTTTTCTTCCAACTATCTATTGGAATTTCCATGGGTACTAATAACGGTTCGTTGTATACAGCTCTAGTTTTTTAGTCATATGAAGCAGAATTGTGCAGAATTTTATGCGTAAAAAGACCGACATTTAAACATATATCGACGACGGATTGTCAATATACAATGCTAATATCAATGCTTATGTCGATACACTATATCCTGGTGAGCTTGAGATTAAAGATACCAGAAAGTCTGTCACATTTGTTTCTTTCTTGGATATTTTACGTTGAACATTAATGATAATCTAACAACCAAGGTATATGATAAACGTGATGGCTCAAACTTTTCTATAGACAATTTCCTTACTTATGCAGCAATATACCTTCATCACCTGCATATTGTGCTTTACCTATGAACAATTTCTAAAATTGTGGTAAAGTATTGGAAAACAAGTTTATGAAAATAAAATATCAGCAGTCTCGTTTGAAGTCACCAATGACGTCGTAAGCAAATACAATTTATCATGGCGTCGAATGCTGACCGACATTTTTGATACTATAATCATCAGTTTATCAATTATTTATACACAGATTTGAGGCCGGAATTTCCCGTTAATTTCTGATCAGGACAATGAGCAAAAGGCGGATCTGATCGGTCAGCAGGGGATGCTCACTCCTCCATGATACCTGATCCCACCTCTGATGTTTAGGTGGTCCTTGTTTGCTTTGCTCCTACTTTGTATTGTTTTATGGACTTTCAGATTGTGTATTATTCGTTATCTCCACATTCTTCATTTTAAGCTCTTTAACATAGTTTAATGAATGTGGAGATTAGCCACTGTTCATTGTCTTTACTGTTTCGATTTATTTATGAATACATATACCAGATTTCTAAGCTACAAAAAAATTCTTACTTTTACTGCTTATTCTGAATCTGAATAATTCAGGGCACACACACAGAAATCTGGTATGGAAATGAACATTCATTCAAGACTGAAGCAGCAAACATCTTAATTAAGTAATTCAGGAATCTTAACTGGATTTATAATGAATCTGTTTTCTTATTTATTTCATAAAGCACATTTTTATCATATTCAGCAAGAATACATATGTGATACTCATCAAAAAGTTTCTTTTTTGGCATGTACTCTGTAAACAAGATTTGGTTTTGAAATTAAACACCAAATTGAAACAAAATATATAATACTACAAATCGTTTGAAATTTAAACCCCCTTGTAAAGTGCTTAAGAATATGACAAGGGATGACAGTTTGTAACTGGTTGACAGTTTACTCGGTAGAAATAATGGCAATTTGTTCGAAGATGTGTAATCAGTTAGTGTAAAAACATGAATTTGAACATAATTGTCTTTAAATCAATTTTTGAATATTTAGCTTAAAAAACTAGCATATAAACTGATTTGAAATAATCATCGCTCTCTGGATTAAGGCAACGGGGTACTTGTTCAGTTTTCATTGAGTTAATAATTGTGCGAACACCTCGTCACCCAGATGGTCGTGTATTTCTTTAATGTCTACTACTAAAAACTCTGTGAAGTTGTATGTTTTTCATATTCAATTTTCAATTCAATTAAACTATCAGATAAACATCGTAAACTCATTTCTACAACGCAAACAAGTGTCTGTCCACTGTAGGCCCGTCTACTCATCTTTCCGTCCGTATGTCATTACTTTTATTACGTTTCCCGTTTGTGCGTCACGATGTCTCTTTCAACATTTTAAATAGCAATTTGGTTTTAAACAGTATCGAAATTCGAAATCAATGCTTTTTGTCATATTTCAATGTCAGACGTACCTTTTATTTGATCAATTATTTGTTTTTCCGATTTATATCCTTGTGTTTTGTTCCTCATTTCTCTCAAAGAACGACGGTCAGGGATAGGGCTAATTTTCTTCTTCCTCAAACAATCCATTTTTCCCTCATACTGCTTTCCGTTCTCCAGGAAAGAATCAATATCCACAACTGTTTTTCTCACAATTGCCCAAATACCTTTGAAATCATCATTGGAGAGGGTGAGACTGGCAGTTTTATCTACACAAAATTTTCTGTAGAAATTAATTTTTTTCAATGTTTGCGGAGAGAGATCTATCTGTGCGTTCTGGCAGTTCACCCCAGCCATTGCTATGCGGGGTTATGTCACAAATGTTTTTAAGTAATGTGTACAATAATGTAATGTCCATATCCTCATAGTTTCCAAAATATCTACCGTTTTGGGGTAAACAAAGTTCTCTTTGTGGTCCACACACACATGAGAAATATCTTTCGTTTTGTTTCAAGACGCTTGTTAATGTTTCAGGTGGTACAAAGCGACGTAAAATATCACTTAGTGCATTAGTACAAGGGCCAAGGAAAAGTCGATATACCTTGGAAGCATTTAGCTTTACCTCGGTATTATCGGAGCTTGCCATGTGTTTTTTTTGTGCTTCTCTGAAATGTAATATAAAATTAAAATTAAACATTAAAATTAAATTAAAGTAACAAACGAAAAATCTATGAATGTGTAAGCAATATAATATTTGTTATATTGTATGTAGGTATGATTGATAGTTAATAAATGCTCTACAGGCATCCTGAGAGGAAAACAAGTAGATATATAAAACCGTGAAACATTTCGTTCACGGTAGCCTAGTGGTAGAGCGTTCGCTTCGTGATCGGGAGGCCCGGGTTCGATTCTCGTTCCCGGTGCCGCGTCAAACCTAAGACGTAAAAATAGGTAGCAACTGTTCCTTCGCCAAGCGCTCGGCATCAGAAGTGAAGTCACGGGTTTTTCGGATATGACCTTAAAAACGTAGGTCCCGTGTCAGGGTCATGCGCTGGCACGATAGAGAACCCTCACTGCTCAATGGCCCTGAGTGCCGAGTATGGGTCTAAATTTGAAGCCCTGCACCGGCATACGGTGACGTCTCCATATGAGTGAAAAATTCTCAAGAGGGACGTTAAATAATATACAATTAATCAATCAATCTTACATTGGTATTGCACACCACTATGTATTTATATTATGCACATGTATATAAAGAAGCTAGAAACGATGTACTGATTATATGAAGAAATGGAATTTATTTGTGAAAACGCTTTACAAAAGACCCTTCTTTATGCAGTACTGTTAAGGCTTCCCGGAGCTTAAAATGTATTTGAAACGTAACACTGCATTGCAAAGTTGATTTTGAGTTTTATTTTTAAGTAATGTACTTCAGTACGCCAAATTCATACGGAGAATCCTCTAGCCTATATATAAACATATTTGTAACGATGTCACATGACCTTGTTGATCACGTGACAGTCGTTTCTTCTTTTTTGAAATGTCACGGCGAAAGACACGGCGAAAAAAAAACGATAAAAATAAAAGAGAAAATAAGCTGGTAACGCTTTTTGCATGTAAAAAATAACTAAGGATGAAAATATAATATATGATAAGTAACAACTTCGCATGGACAATTTCCTTTTTATAACTGAGCATTTCTTAAAAATGATGTTAGTAATAATTCAATATTTTGTTTTAAGTTGTTTATATATAATCTATAAATATAATCTAAATTGACTTAAAATACACACAGGTTGTATGTAATTTTAACTTGACAAACCCATCGTTATCGTGATTTTTTTTTACAATAGGATACAGAATGAACAATTTGCTAAAAAATGACTTTTTATACAAACGACAAGTATATGTTACTATATGACCGTGATCGAGGTTTTAATTGTTACAATATTTACGATAACTATATTATTATACCTCATTATAAATATTCTACACAACGTGTTATCTGATTGGTTCTAGATTATCACGTGATCAGGCCGTAAAACTTCATATTTCCCGTCGTCGGCACGCTTTTAATCATATTCCACCTCTTCGGAACACCTAATGAATTTTCCCGCAATATAGTTCTCCTTCGTTGAACGAAAACTCCAGAGAGTAGTAGACGTCACAATAGCTTGGTTTACGTCACAAAACTGATGACAATGTGCTGACCAAAGGGTTTTATAGTAACTTTACGTTAACAATGGTGTGAATTAGAGATCGGTGCCGAATTTGAAAGTTTATGTACGGAAACGTATAACCGCCTCGTGTTGTTGTTTTAGAACACGATTTGATGATATAAAAATGTTGCCAAATACAATTACTTCAAGGTTTGGTGATTTAATTATGACAACAATCTATTATGACAACAATCTCTGATGTATAATACTTTTCTGACATGTTTTGGACGACTTATACACTTTGATATATCCAAGGCGAATTTCTAAATGTCGCACTAAAATAATGTGTAAACATTATGCCGCTTAAATTAGATATCGCAGAAATTATTGCAATATACTATATATGAAGATTTCGCTTAGACGAATCGATTTAATCAAAGAGCAAAATTCAACAAAATTTGAACGACATGTAACATAAAATGTATACAAGATACAAGATTTTATCAGTCCAATTTGGGCCCATGAAAGAGCAAAAAAGAGTTACAAACAAAAGGAGGAGGAGGATCCAATTGAACATTCATGATAATGAGAGCAATTAATAAAAATGCATGTAAGATATATACTCAATATACATAAGTGTGTTGTGTATGTTATAATAAAATTATAGTTAAAAGGCAAGAAACTGGGAAAAAAGTACATTATACTAGCAAGTGATCTAAGGATGCCAGGTCTTCATTAGTCATGAGCCAATAAAATTGATTATCATAAGATAAAGACAGAAAATTTTTACATTTAATTTTACGAATATTTATGAGTTCAAGTCTTTGTACATTACGATGAGGACATACAAGGAGAGAATAAATGTCATCCTTAATATAACGTATTGCATTGAATTGATGTCTGATTTAAATAAAATAATTCAAATATTTATAGTATCCTTGCAGGTTCTTCCCTAAATAATAAATCTCATGAATGTTGCTTCAAAGGACAGTCACCATATTTGGTAATACTTTTACTATTCAAACTATGATAAAAAAAAATCTTTAATCATGTTCTTAGCGTGGAGAACATACTTACACAGAAATATATGCATCAAATATTTTCGTCTGATGTGATGTCATGCATTATTGAATATGACCTCAAACTATTAAAAATTCAAAATTCAAAGAGAAAGTTGTATATTTTCTTTGATAATTCAATTGGAAAAAATTGATCGTACGTCTGCACATACTCTTATGTATTTTTTAACATGATGTGAAGATTGATAAAATGAACGAAATGATTTGCATTTTGTCCTCTTTCTCTCTAGAGATAACACACAAGCTCATTATAGTAAGTGCTGTAACAGGCACAACCCCCCTCGCTTTCCTCTCAATCGTGCTTTGATTTATTTGATAAATTAAGATTTATGTTATAATTTATACAAATATATATTATGAAGTTGTTCTTTGAGTACATTTAAAAAGCAAATATATAAACAATATATAAACAATTATAACACTGTAAAAACTGCTAATTTATTTTTAATTAATTCTGAGAAAAAAAATCATGCGACAGTGCTAAATTTTAGATTTTTTTTAAAAAATTAAATCAATTTCGGAGAATGAAAATCAGGCCCGTAGCAACGGTTTTCAAAGAGTGGCTCGGTCCTTAAAAAAGCACACACTCATCGATTTAATACAATAGTGATTATAAATAAAATTGATGTTACAAGACGTTCTAATTTTGTTGAATTTTGCTCTTTGATTAAATCGATTCGTCTAAGCGAAATCTTCATATATGTTATATTGCACTAATTTCTGCGATATTTACTTTTAGCGACATACTTTTTACACATTATTTTAGTGCAACATTTAGGAATTCAACTTGGATTTATCAAAGTGTAAAAGTCGTCTAAAATATATCAGAAAAGTATTATTAATCAGAGATTTGTTGTCATAATAAAATCGCCAAACCTTGAAGTAATTGTATTTGACAACATTTTTATATCACAATACCGTGTTCTAATACAACAACACGAGGCGGTTATACGTTTCCGTATTTATGTTTATTTCAAAGGTTTTGCCTGTTTCGGTATAATTAAGAATTCATTGCATGAATGTTCGGGAAACATGAAGACTTATTCAGCCAGGAAATATCATATTCCCCTCGGGGAATATGCTTTTTCCTGGCTGAATAAGTCTTCATTATTCCCTCTTTTTCATGCAATAAATACATAAACTTAGTCTTTCAGATTTTGGAAGGGACAGATAAAGATGTGGATTTTACTTTTGAAATTATACCTGTATATCATAATAAGTATTTTTCTACAACGAACTCAAGTTCAGCGAGTCAAGTACAGCGAATGAACAAAGATACATATATTCCGTATGCAGGTGAAAAATAC
>NW_026934647.1:0-6012 GCF_032062105.1 Saccostrea cuccullata | reverse complement strand
TACGGCGCACGGTAAAAATAACAAGGTTATATCAGAGTATACACAAGAATTAATTCGTAATAAAAGTTTTCAATACATAAAATTCGGATGAAAAGTATCATAATTCGATTCCTTAATCAATTTTGTCGTCTTTATAAAAATTTCAAGGCATTTGGTGGATTTTTGGCAGTTTCCATCATTCGAAATTTGAAAGTGGTAAACACAATACACAAAAAATCGTGATTTTTGATGACGTTACGGCGCACCGGAGAGCATTTCAGTTAGATCTGGATGTTGTAATGACACCTTAAGAGACTTTAAATGAATACAGAAGAAAAAAAATATGACAAAAATCACCAGATCTTTAGTATATAAATGAAATTGAAGTTTTCTTAGCAAATTCTTTTTGATTGAGTACAAAATATACGGACAAACTGCTATTGTAATAGCAAAAGACGTTGTCATTGTTGACCGTTGATATGAGATTCTCTGTTATTTGAATGCTGGTGTGAATACTGTCCAAAACTTGCTAATAAATTTTCAAAAGATTGCATGTGTGTGCCAAATGGGCTCCTTATCTGGTTATAGACAATCACGTATGTGAATCAATGGAATTTTTAAATTTAAGTGGGACTTATCGAACTTTATTTTTAGCAAAAATGAAACGTGACACTGTTTAAGAAACGTTGACGTTATCATCCGTGCGCCGAAGAGCGATACAATACATACCATAAAATCTAATAATTTGTTTATTTATGAATATATTTGTTTGAAATTTGCTCTGTATATTTACAGTATATGTACTAAAGAGTAATGAAAATTTCAGAACGCGTTTGATTATTTTTCAAACTAGACAACTTGTCCACGATTTTACCGGACAACCCTCGTATATGTACCTGGACTTTCAAAATTCAAACTATATCAAATTGAATTTTCAATAGATGGTTCTTTTTTCCAAAACTATTCCTTGATAGGAGCCCTCCATTTTCATTAGTATATATACATGCATATGTAGATTGAAAAGGCAACGAATACAATCTCTTCGGAGATATTAGCCGCATCTTCTCAGGCCTTTCCGACTAGCTGAAAAAACATCTTCGAATGTATTACTTAAATAAAAATTGAAATACCTCTTAAACTAGTATGTGGATTATGGAGTTTAACTTTGATATTACCTAAAATATACAATAGAAGGGACTTTGAAGTCCGTATATTCATTCTCTCAGACGGGTATATTCTGTTTTTGAATAAACTGGAAAGGTAATTTTATTTTAACATCCGGTTATGTTAATACATTCGAGGCACTCAAAGCTAGCACACAAGCCTGATCACCTGGCTCATCCTTGCCAAGGAGTACAGGGACAGGGAACCAGGCGACTCGCACACTAACCTCAGACGTCAAAGGGGTTCTACCATCTTGCTGATTCAGTCATGTGATCATATTTGAATTTCATTCAAATGTTAAACTTTTGAAGTCCGAGTTACTTTGGATTATGGTACGCACAACATTATGTTTTTGCTTTCAAAGACTATAAACAAATGGTTGTAATTAAAAGCATCTTTTACATCGAAGAATTAGACAAATAAAAAACCTTTTTGATGAACTTTGTGCATAGCGAAATATAAGATGAGTAACTAGGCAGTTTCCGGCGGAGAAAAATATATCGACCTGGGGCCTGTTTCACAAACGTTTCCTAAGATGTGTCGTAAGACATAACTTAAGATATTCCTAAGTTATAACTTAGGAAGTTCCTAAGATTTGTCAGAGCTGTTTCACAAAACAATATTATCTTAAATTTTTCCTAAGTCAACTTAAGTTGTGCCTATATAAGGACTAATGAAATATGTTTTCCGCTCTATCTACAACTCTCAATATGTCAGTATGGGTTATATTTTCAGCTTCAAAATGGGAGGGGTATGAGGATTGGGGGTTACCCCTACTTGCAAAGGACGTAAACAGAAGTATGATTTAACTTTGCGAAGTTTGCTGCTAAAACTTAAGCGTTCAGAGAGACACCCTTTCAAGCCCTCTTCATTTCCGGGTACACTATATTTGTATTTTTTAAAACAGTGTTCTACGTGTTATACGTTTACTTTATTTTGCTCTTTATAAGGTATCCACTTGTAAATGAAATTCAGAATGATTGCTTCGTAGCGAACAAATGCACATTTGAGGGCATTTTAAAAAAATCTTTGCCAATGACTACTCCACGTTAGTTATTTGTGCTGTGTAAAGCTTTCTCGTATATATAAATAAGAATGCCATGCTAGAAAAAAAAATCCCAAATTCGTGACTATACTGATATGAAAATACTAAAAGAAGAGGTTAATAAAGGAAATCTATTGAAATCTCATGCATAGCTAGCGTATACATTGTATTAAGCGGAGAGAAAGAGTGGTTGTAATCTCATGGCCGTAAAAACTAAAGGAGCACAGGAGGGGGGGGGGTAAAAATAATTTTACCGATACATAGAATACTACAGACAAACAAAACAAACTGAGTTATGCTTGTGTCCCCTCAATAATAATAACGTCCTAGAGGAGATTACATGCAACCATTCTGAGGAGAAACATCTATATATCCGGAGCTTGGTTGGGGGTTCATCAAGAATCATATACTTATAGAAAGTGAATACATGTAAGTGTTTCCATTTATCTAAGATACCATTTTTCAAATTCTAATGTAATATCAATTACAATACTAGTGATATATTAAAAAATATACATGTACTGCCTTATAGCAGAACATTACTATCATGTACTGCCTTATAGCAGAACATTACTATTGCATTGTGTCAACCTTCCATTACATTATGTCAACTCTTTATGACATCAACCTACACTACTATTGCATCGTGTCAACCTTCCATTAAATTATTTCAACTCTTTATGACATTAACCCACACTACTATTGCATTGTGTTAACTTTCCTTTATATTATGTCAAATCTTAATGACATTTACCCACACTACTATTGCATCGTGTTAACTTTCCTTTACATTATGTCAACTCTTTATGACATTTACACATACTACAATTATATTTTGTCAACTTGCATTTCGTTGTTTACTTTTCATGACATCTTATTTTTTATTAACTGATGTGAAAAGCTCATGTCATACTGTGCGCACTCTTCTACATTATGTCGATTCACTATTACGTTATGCGAACTCGGGTATCCTCGACCTTTATATGAGCATAACGTATTTTCCGCGTTCCGCAAGCACTAAAATGGGGAGAAAAACTGTCGTAGAAAAAATTCTTAGCGATTTGGGAATGGCATCTTTAAATCAAAACTTTAAGCGACAAATGGTTGACAATCTTGAAACGTGCAAGGTCTTAACACTGCGACTGTGAATTAAAGTCACCTCGAAATTCCATGGTGTTTACTTTAATCTGATAATTAAATAAATCAAATATTATGAGTCGTGCAGCAATTTTTTCTTCTTTTTATTTTGAATTGGTCATTTTTTATAAAAGTCTTAAACTTTGTAAGACATTGCATTAGTTTCACATTAAGTTTAGCTGAATTAAGTTGAAAACTTTATTCTATAAAACTATAAAGCCTGAGAGCTTCTCCGCTTTTCGCACTTGGTCTCCAACCATATACCGTCCCCCTTCCTTGTTCAAGATTACCATATCCGCCACTGATATGGTGCCCATGCATGCTTACTAAGGCATTTCAATTGATTTAGATGTGCGACTGGTAGATTTTTTGTAATAGAATTCTGGCCCTGGAATGGTTAAAAAAAATTTACTGATTCCAGTGACGTAGCATCTTTTTTTTTTGAAAGAGGAGGTCAGCCAGAAAAAAAAATTATTTACCCGAAAAAACTTGACAAGCCAAGAAAAAAATTGTCCAAGCCCGAAAATCCTATTTCAGGGAAAGTGATTCAACTTCGATCAGTCTTATTTTTTTTTCCAGATATACTACATTACCCTTAGTGGACTATACTTCAGCAAAACGTGGGGTTGGGGGCTGTACAGTTTCAATGAACATTACATTTTCTATAGTAAAGTTATGTCTGGGAAAAGAGGGGGGTTGATATTATGTGCCTGTAATTCGTCCTAATCAATCAGGACCCCCCCCCCCCCCTTCTTACCAGTCATTAAAACACGGTCTTCAACATTTATTATATACTAGATATACAGCTTTGAGATAATGTAAATGTATTCTAACATCAAGCAATGAACTTTGGGAATCAACATGATAAAGAGTTAACACAATATAAAGATATTTTAAAATCACATAAAAAAGAGTTGACATAACGTAATTATATATCCACATCACGGAATGGAGTTTTGACATAATGTAATAAAGTGTTGATATTATATAAAGATATGTTCACATTATGTTATACACTTTTTGTCGCATATCTGCGGTGATTTTCTTTGATCTTTGTGTGGTGATATATCTCATATCACATATGCGATAATACTTTCCACGCCCCTTCATATATCACTGCAGGAGGCAGAAATCAGGTCAGGAGAAAAAAAAACTAATTTTATTTCACAAGTTCATACCTACAGAAAAATGAAGATGTTAAGCTATTTCTTAGCCTTTAACTAAATTAAAACACATGTATTTAACTCGGTTGAAAGTTCCCAGTCGTTCAAAAGATTAATCCATTTTGAAATTTTGAAAGTTACGGAAAAATCTCCAAACTTTATATCGTTAAACTTTTTGATATTTGCTTCTGTGATTTCACATTTGTCGAGTGCTAACTTCAAAAATAAATTGTCAAAATCTTCAAGCTCAGTTAAAAAGTCAAAGACAAATTCACTAAGAACGTCCGGCATGTTGGAGAGCTAGCTTGAAATGAATTTTAAGTTTATGACTCTGAATATTTCTTTTTAATTTTGACACTCTCATTGAAATTTACGTCATCAGACATGCGACAAGTTGCTTACATCATAGATGCCTCGTACTATTGGTTATATCGTTTTCATGGGGCGTGGAAATCTCGGGCGCGGAGCGCCCTCGATTTCCACGCCCCATGAAAACGATATAATCAATACTCCTCGGCTTCTATGATGTAACCTATACTTATACCACGTAATAAAGCACTGACTTAAAGGTAAGATGTGTTCACCTCACATCATGATGCCCTTTGTCGTAAAATAAAGATGAATCCATATCACGTTACAATGCTTTGATATAATAGAAATATACACTCTCACAAAGGAATGGGCTTTTCACTTCATGTAATAAAAAGTTTAATTATAAAATACAATTTACTTCACGTAATGCAATTTTTACCTCACATATTAAAGAAATGAAATGATGTAAAGAAACATTCATTTCAAATGATAAAGTTTTAACACAATGTAAACACATTATCACTTCACATAATGAATTTTTTACTTCAAGTTATGAAGTGCTGACATAATGAAAGGATGTATTTACTTCATGTAATGCAGCATTGACATGATGTTAAGATATATTAACATCATCTCATAAAAATTGGACATATCGTAAAGATATGTTCACATCACGTAATGATAAATTGACATAATAAATGCATAGTTATGCTATAAGGCAGTGATGGCGTTCCATATGCATGTATATAATAATGGATCAAATCATGACTGTGTTATTTTTTTTTTTTACAAAGGCATGCTCTTCAAATGATGGGGAATTATTCCAGCATGTGTAGTTAACGGACATTTTCATATACCTTGGACTAATTTTGACACATGTTTGCCAATTATTGAAATCCTAGTATTGTGTAATTCCATGCAAAGTAAAACAGTTTTATCCTGGAGAGAACACAATCGTCCACATAGTAGTAGTTCATTGGATTTTCTCTCCCGAAACACATTCTCTCCCCCTATAAGAAATCTTGGATATGCAGCCGCAATTTTTAGTTTCTTCCTAAGTCAACGATATACCTGTCCTAAAGTTACGACATAACTTAGGAATATCCTAAGATAAGACGAGGTTAGTGAAAAGGATAAATAATTAACTTAGGAAAAAGTTCTTTCCTAAAGATATAACTTAGTCCTAAGTAGGCTTTGTGAAACCCCGATGAT
>NW_026934646.1:0-59822 GCF_032062105.1 Saccostrea cuccullata | reverse complement strand
ACTATTTGTTAATATGTTTTTTCATTAAACTTCTGTAAATATCCCTGAAATAACACCCCCATGGCCATGGACAACAAAATGTTGCTTACCCTGACAAACATTGATCCCCATGTCAAATTAAAGGATTTCAAAGTACTTTTGGAGAGTTTAGTGTATAGCAAAGAATTTTCCTCGTAATGATTTTACATGATAATTTTTAAGGAGCTTCTAATGACACCATACAAAATAATGACACCATACAAGATATACCCCGGTATGACACCATACAATATGAAAATATCCCATGACCTAAGGACAAATATTCCCAAGATCTCAAGACACCATGGAAAATATCCATGATGTTGATCCACCATACAAAATGTCCCATTTCTCATGACATCATAGACAACATGAGGACTTGATTCATACATCAAGGGTTCAAATCCCACTGTGGGATGTGGAGACCAGTCCTTCGGATGATACCATTTAAACCAAGGTCCCGTGTCGCAGGAAATGCTTGGCAGAAAAAGATCCCTTGCTGCTCAATGGCCATGAGTGCTGAGCAAAATTTGTAGCTTTCTATGAGTAAAAAATTCTCAAGAAAGACAATAAATAACAAACTAACATGACACCTTTCCCATTTTCCACTTTTTCACTAGAGGACGAGAGATCTGCAGAGTTTGTAGAGGATGTTGTATGAAGTTAGTGTTTGACATGGACCATTCTAGGCTCTTTTTAAATGATATTAATAAATTATTGTCTTTTTTATTCTCAGTTCTGAATTATGGTCCTGTCAATCTAGCTAAAACGTGGCTCAATCTCAAACCTATTGCAACAGAAATTATTTGGTGGTTAACAAATTTTAATATATTTAAAATAAAGAAGTAAATAGTAACTATAAACATGATAAAGAAGTAAGTAGTGGAGAGAAATATAACGAGAGGAAAGTATGAATAACTATTTAAAAGGTGCATAACTCTGTAATTTCATCCAAATTCTAAAGGTAAGTTTATTTTACAATTTTTGTTGCAAATTTGTTTGAAGTTAAATAATGAATTGATCAAACTATCGGTATTACAGGAAGATAATTCACTTTTATTTTCCTTGAAATTTGTTTATTAAAAATCTTTTGACAAAAGCATTATAAATTGGAAAATAAAGTTTTTAAGAATTTTTCTGTATTTTTACAAAAATGTACACAAAATTTTACAGGTATTGTTTAATGTTATAATCATTATAAAAGTCCCTAATTATTCAGGACACAGATCTATTTCATGTAAGCTGCCAATAACATACAGTCCAAAACAAGATAGGCATCATTAATCATAAAATGAAAAATAAATAAATCAATTAAATAATACATGTATTGAAATAGTTTAGTTTAAGAAGTATTTTATTCATAATATACAAAAAGTACAATATGAATATGGATTGAACAGCAGGCCAAGGGCCTATATTAGTTCTCTCCATTTGAGATCAAGGTACACACGGTACAATTAAATTACTGTACACTTAACAAAACTTCTAAGTGTTCACTTTAATAAATGTATTTATTCAAAAACTACTTTATAGAATGGTATGATATTTTCAAAGTATTACAACAAATGAGTCTTCTCAACAATTGTTGAAAGAAAATCAATTATCACCGATGAAAACCAATGTTCCGTGACGAAGCTTAAAAACAATAAATCTGTACTTTGCGGCACGTGTTTTGTGTAATTAGCATCTTTTTGTGATTATTATCAAATTTTAAAAACTGGTTTCACTAAAAAACACAAAAACTTTGCAAAATGATCATTGAGATAGAAGGGAGAGCCGTTGGAATGTTGATATTTTGACAATTTTTGCACCACGTTTTACTCAATTTTATTTTGAGTGCTTAACTGTAGTTGTTATTACTTTTTAGAATTAACAACCAGTATCGAAACCCATTTAAATACATTTTTATATAGGTTGCGCGTCATTTTTCATCATCAATTTATCACAATTTGAAAGTTTTTGACAAAATTTAACCAAACCGGAAGTGACCTTGTTCTTCGTCTGAGGCCAAATTTTCGCGTCACACCAGGTTAAAAAAGAGTTAAATTGTCCTGAAGCAATCTTAGAAACATGAAAACAAGCAATTTCAATCGTACGAAAATGATAAAAAAAAATCGATGCTCGTGACAGTATAATATCAGCTGAAACAGTCTGAACTATCCTTAAAGCGGTGCATTTACGTGCTAAACACCCTAGAATATTGATTAAAAGGAATCTGTGTGATTATACACTGTCAAATTTCCGGATATGAATGCCATTAGACACATGTGCAATTTTATAGGAAATGTCAACCCCCCCCCCTTTTCACACAATTTCAACGGTTTAGAAAGATCTATGCAGTAGGCATGGCAGCAGATGGGTCAATCTCCTATTCAGGGGTACATGGTATTCAACTGTAATTACAGTCTTGTAGTAATTAGACCGAGTTTCGGTCTTACTCCTTGAATTTTCATTTTGAGGGTACATCATTTCATCATTTCTTTGACTCTTTGCTTAAAATTCTGTCGAGATAGTTACATGAAATTTTCGCAACATCAAACTTAAATATGCATCATTAATCAGAAATCAAAGAAATTATTTATTGCTTGCATTTGTACTTTAAAACTTCAAAAATGTTAGGTGAACACTTAGAAGTTTGGTTCAGTGTACATATTTTAAGTTCAAAAAAACATGTATTATAAATTAATATTAAGATAATTATAAAGAATACATAGTTGAAGAAAAATTGAGGAGAAAAAATGCATTAAGAAAACAATAACATAAACTTAAGAGAAAAGTGAAAAAGAAGAAAAAAAATGATGGAAAAAACAAACAAACAAAAAATTAAGTAATAAAGAATATGGAAAGGAAGGCTCAGACTAAAATCTTTTAGAGTTTTTTATAAAATTATGAACTTGGACAAAGAATAACATATTTTCTCTAAGAGATAGACAATCATAACCTGATAATACAATATTGACATCTCTTGGTATGTCATGGTCACTCATGTATGTAATTAAAATGTTCCTGGCAAAATCATAACATGGGCATTGAAAGAAAAATGAACAGAGTCTTCAAAACAATATCCACATTTTAAGCATTTAGGTGAATCAACTAAATTATGATTAAACAAGTCTGCATTAAGATTACTAGAGAAGTTTCTCAACTGACAGTGGAGTATATTTAATTTTCTTTGTCCATAATTGTATAATTTGGATTTTGTGGATTTTTATTTTGCATACACTGTTTAAACTTTGCTACAGTTGTTACAGATTTTAAGCTATCTGGCAAATCATTCCATAATTTAATTGTAGATGGTAAAAAACTATTTTAGTATGCAACTGTTCTAGTGATTGGTAAGTGATACGAATTATTGCGTAACGCGTAATTATGTGAAACAGGTAGGCATTGATTGACCATTTCTTGCAAATATTCAGGTGTATAATCATTAAGTATTTTGTACATAAGTGTAAGCTTATGTTTAGTTCTTCTTTCACTAAGTGTTTGCCATCCTAATTCATTATACAATTTTTGTTTTGAAGAATTGCGTCTTAACCCAGTAATGATACGCCCAGCCTCTATTTGCATACTCTCTAATAGATTACTCTGTTCCTGTGTGCAATTATCCCGTACTACATTTCCATATTCTAAAATAGGCCTTATAAAAGCAATATAAATACTAATGAGAGAATCTCTGTTTAATTTGTATTTAAGGGTGCGAAGAACATTTAAACGTTGACATGCTTTATGATATATTTTGGATATATGTTCTGACCAACCACCATTGGATTGTAGTATAAGTCCAAGGTGGCAGTGACTTTGCTGTTGTTCTATGTAACTATTTACATAACCAAATGAGATTTGTGGATGAGCTTTATTTGATCGGGTAAAATTAACATTTACAGTTTTGCTGGGGTTAAAGTCTACCATCCATTGTCTGGACCACTGTTTAATTTTTTCCAAGTCATTTATCAAAGAGACAGCAGGGGCTTGTGTATCAGAGTCTACAATTACAAACAAAGAAGTATCATCTGCAAATAACCTAATTTGATTTTCTAAATTTTCAGTTATGTCATTAATATATATCAAAAAGAGGAATGGTCCTAATACCGAACCTCGTGGGACGCCTGCATTTATACTTTCTCTAACTGAGGAGTACCCTTCTAATAAAACTTTTTGTTCACGATCAGTAAGATAGTTTTCAATCCAATCCAATATATTTCCGACAACACCATTCTGCTTAAGCTTAAATAATAACCCCTTATGCCAGACCTTATCAAATGCTTTTGATATATCACAGAAAACAAATCTTACATCTTTGCCTTGGTCTAAATTGCTTATAATAGTATTGTATATTTCTAGAAGCTGATTTACAGTGGAGTCCCCAGGTTGGAATCCAGACTGATTCTTAGATAAAAGATTATGATCCATCATATAGTTGTGGAGATGTTTGAAAATAATTTTTTCCATAATCTTACAGAGAATACTAGTTAAAGCAATAGGTCTGTAGTTTCCTGGTTCTTCGGGACTACCTTTATTTTTATAAACTGGTGTAATATTTGATAGTTTCCATATATGGGGAAGCTGTTTGCTGGTTAATGATGCATTAAACAATTTTGCTAGGGGTGCAGTGATAGACGGAATTATATTTTTCAGTATTTGAGGAGAAATATCATCTGGTCCTGGAGGTTTAGATGGGTTGATATTATGTAATTGATCCTCCACTTCTTGGGGTGTAATATGAATTGTGTTTATTGAATATGGTGGACCTGGCCCTTGAGGGGGTAACTGGGATTCTGTGCTGACATCAATATGAGATATTTCTGCAAAGTGTTTAATAATTATATTAGCTTTTTCAACTGGGTGTATATAAATTCAACCATTGGATTTTATTGGTGGGGGTTTAATCTGTTTTTTTAGAAAATTTAGTAATAGACTTTACAATTCGCCACCATTTGCCAGGTGGTATTGATCTATCTAATATTTGTGAGGTAATTTTTTCTTTATAGACTTGTTTTGATTTACGTACCATACTTATTACTTCATTCCTTAAATGACGGTATCTACTCCATTGATATTCATTATTATTTGCTTTTGCTTTATAATGTACTCTATTTCTTTGTCGCATCTTACATCTAATAGCACTTGTCATAAATGGTTTATCTGATGGTCTAATGGTCACTACTTTTTTAGGTATATTTTTGTCAACATAATGGTTATATATATTCATAAAGTTATCATATATGTCATTGATATTGTGTGTATTAAATACCTCTCTATCCCAATCATCATTTGACAAATCTGTGCATAGTTGTGAGTAGTTAGCTTTTGTATAATTTCTTGTGTATCTTTTATATGAGTGTTGCTTGAATGTTTTAAAATGTAGATCAACACCAACTGGACTATGAGTGCTACAAAAAGGCGTTAAGATATTTACAGTTTCTATTTTTTCAACAGCATTGGTAATAATAAGATCAATACATGTACCTTTTGATGTTGAAAAATTTGTTGGTTTTGTAACAACGCAGCTAAGTTAAGGCCGCCCATAGAAAATAAGCCTTAAAATATTCCGAAAAAATCAATATAATGTTAATATTTTTTTTATTAGCATTAGTTTTAATTTAATGGGAACTATACTAATGCATATGCATGTATGGGGTCTCAACCGAGTTCGGCATACGCGACTTCATGTACATCAGCTGTTTGTCACGTGACATGTTTAAAATTAGAAAAAATATGTACGGATACAAAGATCGTAAAAGTTCAACGATATACAGATAATTTTTCACTATGAAATTGATTGTGTTTTATTTAAGACAAATTTCTTAACCCGAAAAGTGCTGGGAGCAACTCCTCACTGCCCGGGAATTAAATAAAATTTAGCCGACTTTTGATAAAGTATGTGTATTTACACTATACGCATTGAAGAAATGTACAACTACGGAAAAAATCAACAGCGCACAACTTGTTCCCAGCACTTTTCAAAATAGTAGGGACAGTATCTACATGTGTATAAAATATTATAATTTATAATTTAGCGGATATCGTTGAACTTTTGAGATTTTGGAGGGGTTGTACATGTGATTGTAGTACGTTTCTATATAAAAGTGCATGACTGCGGCTTTATAAAAGACCTAATAGTTATCAATTAAATAAGACTGTGAAATATTGATTAATGCATTGAAAAGTATGAATCAATTGTAATCAGAACACGCTTACATAGATTTAAATTTCATATTTTCAGTTCCACTATTAGCTTTATCTGCGTCTCGAGTACAGAGAAACTGCGTGTCAAACTAGCCTATGACGTCATATATGTTAGTACAGCGAGATCAAGTTGGCTTTGATTTTACATTCGATAAGTGTTATACTGACAATATAAGTTACATATTGATTAATATTTACAATAATCATGAGAAATCAAAGTATGTAAGGGTATATGAAAAAGAAAATTATTATTTATTCGCCGAGATTCATTTGTACAATTTCACCGTGACGTCAAAATCGAATTCCCGAGGCTCTGCATACACTGTTCTACCTTTGGGTAGCCCTTAACCTAGTTGCGAACATTTGATAATGAAAAATTTTGCAACATGTTTTTAAATGCATTGTTGCCATCAGCTAACATATCAAAATTAAAATCACCCAATAGAAATATTGGTAATTCAGCATTCAAAGCACTTTTTGAATTGAAATGGTGCTTCACAATGGTTAAACATTAAATACTGGTCCTCTCTTAGAACCCTGTGGAGTAACACTACTCTGTTTCTTGTTTTGTGTAGTTTTAGTAATGGGAATGACTCTCAGATAATTAGTAGCCTTCTCAACCTTTGTCTTTTCAGGGTTCGACACAATCGGAATAACCCGGATAGGATTAAATTTCCCATTGACCTTTGCTGTCTCTTTACTCTGTTCATAAGAATTTTGAACACTACTGCATGCACTCCTGTCTTCTTTTGAGGTATTTTCAGACTTATTTTCCATGCCTGACATATCGGGTATGTCTGTGTCCAGTACATACATTAAAAAGTTTTTTAACAAATGTTTTTTTCCTTTGTGGTGAATTTTCCCTTTCTATCTCCTTGTCCCCTTTTTCTTCATGTTCTCTTACACACTCCATATTGGAAGATGCTTCATGTCTTTCATATTCTTGTACATGCTCAGAGGATATTTCAGACCTTTTTTCACTTTCACTTCTCCAGCTGAACTTAACTTTAAGTTTTTCCACCTTATTTTTCTTAGGATTTGTAATATCTTTTCAAGGTGAATTCTTAGAGTTTTCTCCATTTGAATTTTCCTTATCAGAAGTTTGTCCCACATCCTGTAGGCACACATTTATCCTCTTGTCCAGATTTTTTATCATCACCTCCTTTGTTGTTGAGAATTTTCTTCTTCTTTGTCTTCTCTTCAGAAAAATACTCCATTGAATCATCGAAATGGACTTCTCTCTTTATGCTCTGTAGAGATCTCTTCCTTCTTAAGGCAAGCAGTTTCTTGTTTAGCAGTCTGGAGGGAGGTAGGGTTCGATTCCCAAACATCCACCTCTTGACACTGTCAGGAATTTCAAAATTTTTCTTCCTTGGACTGCTGAGGTACGGCTTGAAAACCAAAACATCTGCCCGATCTGAAATACTAATTCCAAAAGAACCCCGATTCATGTCATTTACAATTGGATAAACAGACCTTGGTTTGACGAGCTTTATGAAGTCAGTGAGCTCATCAAATGAGCAGTGATCAGAATATGGCACAATGAACACATTATCCTGGTTACAGAAAGGATTCATCTCTAACCCTGTATAGAGGGAGGTAGGAAGAATAGCTATTGCAGGCTGTTCTTTGTTCCACCTCTCAATATTTTTGTTGGAAATGGAGTAAAAGGGAACAACTTCAATTCTTGCATCTGTTTCTCCTGTAATAAAAACATCTGGAAGATCTAGGATTTCTGGAACCTGAAAGAAGGCAGGACTGACTTTGATCCACTCCTGAAGATCCTGAGCAATGGCTACTAAAAGGTCTTCCTTTCCTAAGTTTCTCAGTCCAATCTTTACACTGAATTCTTCATGGCTATGAATAATTCCTAAAATTAGCTTCTGGCTTTCTTCTCTAGATGGAAACATACATCTTGGGGAGATATAAGTATTATCTAGATACACAACATCTGTACCAGACAAGTTTTCCATCAGTGGATCATTTTTCATGTTTGAGTCAAAACGAAAATCCCCTGTGTATTTTTAAAACTTTACCGAAATATTCCTCAAAGAGTAACATGACACTGCCAGGACAGTGGTGTGCATCTATCACAGTCACCGTCATCTGCTCAATTTGATCTGAGTCGACGTACATGATGTGACTGCATCTCGTCTCTAACGGACAGATCTGGGAGGAGTCGATCTCGTACCGCTCCTCCAGGAACTTCCCTGTGATTTCCGAGCAGTATATTTTGTGTTGCCATGAGGATGAAAGTCCCACGGTGTGACTGTTAACTATGACTGTTAAACAAAGCTATTCATAGAATAAATATTTCTATTTTTAGCTGTCTCCATTTTTACTGTACCCGGTATTGTTTTACATAAAGACCCAGGAATGAGATTTTCTTCCCTGGCAAATTCAGGTATGTTATCATGGTGTCTGATCAACATGATTTTGTAATTTTTTTAACCTTAGATTATGACTCATAAATCTGTTAAGACATTTTCCTTCATCAGTTTTGTCTTTTTTTTCTAGGGAAAATTCGTCGCCAGAGTATGTTGTTTTAAGCTGGACAGAATTAGTGAAAAACCAGACAGTAGCAGCGGTGTCGTCATGGAGACAGTCATGTGATCACCTTGTGATAAAATACTTAGCTGTTTATTGTTGTGACCTTGTCAGTGTGATAAAGATCACCATAGTAACCAATAACCCTGTGGTCATTTGATGACATATTTACCCAGAAACACCTATACTGTAGGATGAATGGCACTGAGTAAGGAGAGATTTGATTGGTCAACTTTTATTCAATCAGTTTGGCTTTTTTTTTAAAGTGAATATGGAATCAAGATCTAGAATTCAGCACAGCATATCATGGATATTACTTAGCAACAGGAATAGTAGTCTGATTCCTGAATAGAGGTCTCACATCTCGTAGATTTAGATTTTTATGGACGATTCACTCATACAATGCTTCACAGTTTTGTGACCTATGTATAAAGTATGTCTAAAGAAGCAGGTTTTTCATTTTATTTTTCATCATCTGAAAATGGACCATACCTCATTCTGTGTATCAACGTCAGTGGAATTCTGAAATCAGGATTTGTATTGCTGTCAGACCAAGTGAATGTTCTTAAGGCTACTCTTAAATTATGTTAATTCACTGAATACTCCATGCAGAATAATTCTGATATTACCCCTTATTACAATGTCTCTCGTAAAAAGAAAAAAAATGTTTGTTTATACCTCTATATAGTGCTCTATACTGTAAGAAAGAGAGTAACAACAGGATTTTTTATTTTTTATTTTATTTCTGTGCATGATGTCTCTTTGAGGAATTTTAATATTTATATTCAGATTTTTGTTACAGTAGACTTATTTTTGAAGTTGACTGTTGACGGTATTGTGTGAATAATGATTTTTTATGGTACATATCTTTGATTGTGATTTGGTTCCTATAAACAGGACCATGTCAGTGTGCTTGAAGGTTGATATACATGTATCTGATGATGTGTTATTTGCTAACAATCTGCTAACAAACTGTAAGAAAAGTCAGGTCTGAAAGTTAAATTTAATAGAATGCTAGTTCCATTCTGATAATATGATTAATCATGATATTGTATGAAACTTATGAGAAAAATTAAATAAAATATAAAAATCTATAAAAATATAATCAAAAAAATTAATATGATGGTGTTTGATACAAGAAAAAAATCTTTTGAGGAATCTCTTGTGTTTGTTGATAAAATTCAGGGTAAGGGAAAAAGTGTTCATTTATAAATGCAACTAAAAAATTTGAAATATGAGTTAGGAAAATGTATACTGATTGTAACCTGACTTAGGAGAGAGCTAAATTAGGCTGTGCCTAGATGTTGCCCAATATCCTATTCCCTTGATTCCTGATTATATTTTGGCATTGTACAGTAATAAAATAAAAATGAGTTTCAAAAGCAATATTTATTTATTAGTATAAATAGTCAAAATTTATGACTATACTAGGATTTAAGAATAATTTTCTTGCACAAGGGTGTCCATATTCTTGTAACATGTCTCATGGCATATTTTTTCTTGCAGTCAAAAGGAAGACTTTTATAAGAAGCACAATGTATTTGCACATCAATATCAGTTATACTTATGTGTTGATTTTGTACAATATGGACTGATTCGCCTGTCATGAATTTTTGTTATAAAAGAAATGACATCATCAGTTGATGCATACTCACATCATCATTTCATGTGTACATTTTTTTCTCTGGTGCCTATACATGTGCATTCATTTGTCAGTGCCATTTTTGTAACAAAGAATCAGGTTGATTTTGTAAAAGCATTTAGTTAACATATATTTTATTAGGATATCTATATGCATAAAATCACTCAGTCTAAAGAGAAATCTGTGTTTGTTTTGTTTAGGGCGATCTATATAACAACACTGTCTAAATGCAGTCAAGCTTTGTTATATCAAATTCAGTGGGTTTGAGGGGAAACAAAAAGATGTCCAGGGATTTGCGATATTGAGGGTAATAGTTGTTGGGTTTTTAAAATCAGTTAAATATATCATAGTATTCAAGAAAACGCAGTTCAACTGTCACAGTATTACAGATGCAGAGATTTGTTAAATGTAGTGTCACAAATGGAAATAAGCATCCTTATTTTATTACCATGGATTAAAGATTTTATATGAAAACATATGGTCAAATTCAACAGAGATCGCTATTTATATGGATCTGCATTGATTACTAAAATCTAGAACATGTATTTCACTTATCATCAAGTGCAATTTGAATCAAAGGACTTCAAAAGATGACTGATGCCAATCAAACATAATTTGCTGATATGTATTAATGAGAGCTATTCAACTGCCGCATAAACTTTACACCTTGCACTCCTGTGACCTTGACCTCCCTTCTCTTTAATTTGTTTTTGCTTAGTTTAAAGAAAAAATTTAGAATATGCACTCGTATATAACTATTGTTAATTAACAATACATCATCGTTGTTATATCTAAATGTTGAGTTCAAGGCCACAAGTGTTTTCCTCTTTTCGTGTATAAAATTTTGTAAACTAAACGAGATGTCATATTGACCAAATATTTTGTCTGGTGCACCTTGACATCTCAGTCCAGCATCACTCAAACTTATGTGGGTTTTCTTGGCCCGACTTTTACCAATTGTTTCAATCAATACGGGGCTGAAATGAATTAGGTGTCTGCTTCAACTTTTTTCTCCTTTAGACATATTTTAAGTCTATATTTACTATTTAGCTTTCGTTTCTTACCTTTAAAAGGTTTAAATAAAAAAACATAAATTATTGATTTTTCATAGAAGTATTCTATTCCTTTAAACCTCCGATGCTGAAGAGTACCAGCAATAGTCTGCTTCAATTACTTTGTACTACTACTATTTCTTACAAAAATGAGCCATAGTACGAAGTATTTGAAGCAGACCATTGCTGGAACTCTTCAGTTTATTCATTTCAGTTAGTATTGATTGACACTAGTAGTCGAAGCCATCAGTTTGTGTGAGACTTGACTGAGATGTCGAGGGATATCAGACAAAAATTTTTAGTCCGTACAAAATCTCCCTGAGATTAAAGATTCTGGACAATTCCTGCTTCATATGAAAACAAAAGTAGTTCAGCTAATAATGGGGTGCAATTCGTACCCATGGGGATTCCAATAGATTGTCGAAAGACCTCCTCTCCAAAAAAAACACACATAGATATTGTCAATCAGAAACTCAAGCATCTTTTTGATGTCAGCTTCAGAGAACTTGTATGTACAATCAGAATGTTTTGAATAAAATAATTTTCCAAATGACTGATGACAAGGTAAGTGTATTAACAAGTTACATTTTTATTGAAAGCAGCTGTCAATGATATCAAAAAGCATTGACTTTAATTAATTTATCGTGGGAGTGGTTTCGTATAAAGCTGGAAAGTAATTACAAGACTTGATATAAAAGAACACCAAAGAGTCTGCCACAACAGCTGAACAGCAGCAGCACAACGGCTTTCATTAATTTTGTTTAAAGCCAATTTCAGTTTGCTGTTAAAATAATATAACCAATAACTTGGTTGTATTTTGTTTTACATATTTCATACCAATTTTAATGCCTTTCTCTTTATGCTAAAGAAATTCAACTATGAATATTTCTGCTGCCTGATCAATACATGAGACACACGATGGGTGAGGCCGGTGTACTGGATATTTAATCCTCCAGGGCACCTGATTCCTCCGTTGAACTTTCCACGAGTCCATTTTATATCCAGTTCACTATGTATTATAGTGGATTTTTTTGTTAATACCGTTTTACATCCAATTCACAGATTTGTATAACAGTGATTTTTTTTTTCTAGATAATAAATCATCTTTCGTTATCGTTACTATTTTTTCGTTATGAAAGACTTAGTGTACAAAGAGCAAGCTGGACTCCTTTAATTCATAGGCACCTAAGGCATTTGTTGGTTATTAATCTTGTATTTCGTTAGGTTGGCATAGGGAATTATTTTGTATCTTGGCCATAAAATGTATCCACTGGCAATTATAAGAGATGATATTTGAAAATACTAAAATAGTTATGTAAACTGACATCCGATTGCAGTGACGTAGCATCGTTTTTGAAATAAAAGAGGGGGGGGGGCAGCCAGAGAAAGAAATCAACTTAGGGCAATTCCTAATTAAGCTTGGACATCCAGTGAGGTATCGCATTCCCTACATTACATTATTAGCTTCTGAAAGAATTTTACTCTCCCAAAAATTTGATTTATAACAAAAATCAACTTCTTTTATACTTTTTATTTGATGATAATAATTGTCTTAAATATTGCAAAATTTGCTATAATTACATTCAAATTAAAAGCATATTATTAATATATACCATCTATTTACCATGCCTTAACATTAAACTTAAGTAAGATTTTTTTTATAATAGAATTGGCAATTAATCCCATTAAATTTATATGAAAATGAGCAGATCAAAAAATTATTTCAATGTTTATCTAATATTTTATCCTTATTATAACAATGAAACATTCTTTCATAAAAAATCAAATTGCTCTGAAAATGTCTTCAAGTTTATATTGATCATGTTTATAAAGTCTACATTGTCCCTTCCCATGCATCTCATCTTCTGACAACTCAAAGAAAAAATATGCCTTTTTTTTTTACAATGACATTTTAACTTAAATATATTTCAAATTATTTACAAAATTAGACCAATAATGACCAACTTTTTACAAGCATACATGTATACATATACATGTATCTCTATTTAAGGCATTTAATTTTCTTAACCTTTCCTTCCCATTCAGCAACAAACAAATAATTTTTATTCACACATAAACCCATTGGATACTTCAGACCACAGTTATCTATATAACGGAGGAACTGTCCGTCCTGGTCTAGGATGTGGATACAGTGGTTATTAGGGTCTGCTGTCAGGATCTGACTCTGGCTGTCTGTTGTGATGCCACAGGGATTAAATGGTTTCTTCTTTTTAGAAGAAAGATGACCACTGTATCTAAATCGGTGTTTTCCAGCTTGGTTAACAACTACAACAGCACCAGCTTCACTGTCAGCCACACAGATATTCAGGTTTCTGTTCTCACTGATGTACTTCAATTTGCTATTTCCTGAATACAGAGGTTTACCCTCCTCATCAAACTGAATTGTTTGTTTCTCTGTAGGGCCTGAGTAACGTACAACCTTGAATTGTGTTTTATCTTCACTGTACATGGTAACCAGCAGATCCCCAGAGGAAGTGACACAGAGTTTTGAAGGTGTCCAACCCTGTAGTGTGATCTTCTTCCTTGTCGTTCCATTCGTAACCTTATTAATAGTCCCTTTCCTCCCATCAGTGTAAACTAGATCTCCATCACATGTCACTGCTATATCATTTGGAACTCCCCCTGATTCTTTTGTTATTGTCTTGATATGTGAGCCTTGAATGTTAAAGCATTTCATATCACTGACCATTCCACATGTCCAGATTTCTTCTTCATTGAGACAGGCAACACTACGGAGTTTTTCATACCCAGTATCTATAGTAGTGATAAGTTCTGGTTCTTCTAGCAGTTCTCTGGTTGATGTCTCCGGTTTCTTCAGTTTGTAGCCATTTTCTTCTGCTGTGGTAGATAATGGTGCAAGAGATCCAAACAACTTGTAGAGCTGTTCTCTATCTACTGGTTTAGCATCAAAAACGGGCAGTGATACTTTTGGAGGAAGTTTGCTGAATTCCTTGTTTCTGGAGCTGTATTCCATGGTCATGGACACTTCATTTGATTCTTCCATTTCTTTCAGGTTGAGAAGAGTTTGTTCAATAAGAGTCTCTATATGTTTAACTTCTTCTGCATGTTTCTTCATAATGTCAAAGTGTTTTACTTTAAAACATCAATTTCTTTTTTCATAGCATTGATGACATTGTCAATTTCTTTGTGCCATTGTTTTCCATGTTCTGTCACGGCTGTTGTAAGTTTCTCATATTCTCCATGCAAGTTAGTCATCTGTGTTTCTAGATCTTTTGTGATTTCTTTGTATTTAGGATAAATAATGTTTTTTAATTCTTCTGTATCTTTTGCAATATCATTTTTCTTTGAGTCGTATATTTCTGCAAGGACTAAGAAATTGTGTCCTTTATGCTGTTCTGATGCAGAGCATAAGGAGCAAACAGGAAAGTTACATTCCTTGCATTGTAAATCACATAATTTGGTTGGATGTGTTGCACACTTTGGATAAATCAAGGTTGATTTTCTTTGTTGGAATGGGACAATTTGATGTTTGTTATAGTCATCAGCAATATGTTCTCCAATACAGGGTTTACAGAGATTGACGTAACAGAAATCACAGTACATCTGTACTGTAGCTGTCTCACAAATGTCACATCTGATCACATCCTGGGCACTGAGGTGGGGATCCATAGTTTCTGTAGAAGTTCTATAAATAAAGTATAGCATTGTTACTAAAATTAATCCTGCATTTTTATGAATTAATAATAATCATTTGGACTGGTCAATAAATACTAATGAATATCATTGTATCTAACTGTATAATAAAGGTACATAATTACATGAAATATGGTATTTAGGAATACAAATTGTTAATGTTGGAATCTATTTTTAACAACTTTATTGCATATTTACAGACTTAACTAATTCAAATTTCAATTTTAGGGTAAATTGAAAATGACCTTTTCAAAAATGATCATGAAAATATACAAACCGAAAGTACATTTGCAAGAATAATTTCTTTAATGAAATTCTAAATATAATTACCGTTGTACTCACTTAGAAAACTTGTCTCACATTGCAATTGGTAGAATAACAGAAGTCATTCGTCAGTTCTTTGTTCATCACGTCTTCATGGTGTCCGCCCAAACCTGTCTCCTGATCGCCCTGAAATTAGAGTTATCGCTCTTGCAGCGATTATAAGGTTAAAAGAACTTTTATCACCCCCCTTTTTTAACCTTAAGCGAAATGCCTTTTGTTGACACAGTTCAAAGTCTGAAGATCATCAAATTCACGCTCCTTAGCTTTAACCATAACAAAAATCTATGATACTAGTAATCTTTAATTCTGTGTGGTTACACTGCAGTATAGGTCTAATCTCTCTGATTGGCTCGTCTAGCAACATTCATTACATTGTAAAAATAAAAATAAATAAATAATAATAATTAATTACCATCAAGTGCGTTAAGAGTGTACATTAACATTTACCATGGGGAAATTTAACGCGTTTTGAAAAAAAATAAACATGTATTAAACAAAATTTCTAGACTTCGATTTAAGTAATTGAGAGAATTAATTTGTAATAATTATATCTTCCGAAAACTTTTAATTAACGTGAATTGATTTAACCTTATTGAGAACAAGGAGAAGACGAGTAGAACGTCTCTCAGCCCAACTCTTTTTTACATAGCCATGGATAGCAAATTGACCCCCCCCCCTCTGAAAGTAATCCCCAATTTTCAATGTCTTTATTATGTAACAATATCTTTGTAAAACATTCGTGTGCCTAAGCATCCTTCCAGGTACCTGATGCCTATGCTACATCAAAATATGTATTTGCATAACTACTATGACGCTGAAAACTTTCGATAAATTTTAGTTTACATAAAATGCATGCAAATTGGAAAAACTTAAGTACAGTTTTAAACATTTAAGAGAGAAAGAAATTTCAAAGTATGGAAAAATAGAAATCGCTCACTTTCACATCCTGAAGTGACCTTTTCACCGAAAAGTTATCCAACAGGTTCAATTATTAATCATATCTAAGATTTGCAAGAATATCGATCATACACTTTTTTCAAAGTGCGTTAATATACATGCGCAGATCTAGAGGGGGGCGGGGAGGGGGATCTAGAATTTGCAGAGATATTAAATTGATACACTAAACCAAGAAAAAGGTAACTCAAGAAAAGGGAGTCCCCCTTAAAAACGCGGACGTTTATTAAGTTGGTATGAAAAGTAATATGTATAAAGCATTTGCAGTCAAAAGTCACCCCCTCCCCACCACCACCACCACCACCACGATATGGATTTTCACGTTTGGGCAAGTTAAGTTTAGGTCTTTTTTTTTTTGGCTTGTCAACAAAATTCTGAGGTTGGATTTTTTTTTTAATAGGGACAAGTTGTCATGTTGTAAATTTTGTATTTACTGCCACCCGGTAAATTCAAAATTTACAACATGACACTGGGTTGGACCCCCCTGGAAAAAAATTCTGGATCCGCGCCTGAATATATAATATGGTCGATTATAACGCACTTTGAAAACAAATTTTTCTTTTTCAAAGTGCGTTGAATTGGTCCCAAATTTAACGCACTTTGATTTTTTTTCTTAAAGTGCGTAATTTTTCAAAGTGCGTTGTAAAACTGCAGCCCATATGTCAGTGCCAAATTTGGAACAAAGAATTCAGGTTAATTTTGTAAAAGCATTTAGTTAACATACCGTATATCCGTTTTTTTCGCGATGATCTATTTTTCGCATTATTTGCGACAATTTTTAATTCGCAAAATTTAAAACACGCAAAAATTATATCAGCTATAATATGACATAAAAACATTACCATTTTGAACAAAAAATCCTTAATCGTAAAAAATAACTTACTCAAAATAAAAACTCTACAAATCTACCCTTTTTCACAAAATTTCCAACACGCGAAAAAAACGGATAAACGGTATATTTTATTAGGATATCTATATGCATTGAAATTACTCAGCCTCAGACTCAGAGAAAATTTATTTGTTTTTTGATTAATGATACCCACACAAAACTGTCTATATATGCAGTTGATCTTCAGTATCTTGGACACCGACATGGATATGTGGAATTCAGTAATGTAGCAATTCCATCCACTCTTTAGCTCACCTGAGGCGAAGCCTTGGGTGAGATTTTCTTATCACATTTTGTCCGTCCGTCTGTCTAGCTGTCTGTCCGTCCGTCTGTAAACTTTTCACATTTTTGACTTCTTCTCAAGAACCACTGGGCCAAATTAAATCAATCTTACCTCAAAGCATCATTGGGTGAAGGGGGGTTTAAATTGTTAAAAGGGAGGGCTAAGTCCATCACAAGGGGAGATAATCAAGGAAAGACAAAAATAGGGTGGGGTCATTATATAAAAAAAAATCTTCTCAAGGACCACTGGGCCATAAAAGCTGAAACTTATGTGGAAGCATCCTGGTGTAGTGTAGATTCTAAATTGTCCAAATTATGACCAGTTGGATTATAATATGTATTGCTAGGGGGAAATCTGGCAAAGAACACAATAGTCAAAGCTACTCAGGTAAGAGTTTTGTCCAATGGGCCTCTTGTCAAAAGTATTTAACTCTTGATACCTTGAACTCTCTGATATCTCAAAGGTTTTTTTTTCAGCCCCACCTTGTTCGAGATAATGAGGTTTAAGGATGAATTCTTCTGATCAATTTACCCCAAGTGGGTCTTCGTACTTAGACATGTCGTAAAATTCAAACTGATAACAATTTACAAAGAAGTTTTTAAAGTTTTTATGATTTATATGTTTAACTATATTTATTTTTAAATAAAAAATCTTTCTATGTTCTATAAATAACCACCGCGTGTGGAAAATTACGATATTTACGACATAGGCTTAAGAAAGTCGACAAGTGAAATCGACATCGAGAGGGGAAGACTCAAGAAGACGGGATCGCCCGTTTCAAAGCGACAGGAATGCCGAATGGCACTCCATTAAAAGAGCCAACCGACAGAAATTTTAAAACATTAAAAAAATTGTCGAGATCACAATTAGGCATACAGGAACATTCTCGAAAGCGGTACCCAAACATGCCAGCCAAGAGAGCCGAAGTGTGTTGACGCAGTGGAAAAGCGAAAATGTAGGTTAACAATGCTTTCAAACTGATTGAAAATAGCAATGCTTATGTGTTATAGATACAAAGGTTTCAAAATACATAGTATACTGTCACACCGCAAACTCAAACATAGCATATTACATGTTACATGTACGTAACGTTAGGCCTAAGGTCTCCAGAGGCGTGCAGACGACAACATTTGTATTATCTTTTTTTATTACAACTTTAGCTTTTAGTATATGATAAATTACCTTTGATATTGTAAATGCAGAATCTCTATCTCAAATTTATAGACATACCGTAAGAAAATAACTTCTATAATTTTTAGCTGTTTACATTCGGTAAGAAACTAGGTCGCTTCATTCTATGGCGGCCTATGCGGGTTATAAAAAATGGAATATTTCTGAAACATCATGGAACATGTTGAAATTATTTTAGTCTAAACTACAGGCCTGGGTTCATAAAAACAAAGTCAGATAGACAAAACAATGATTCTCCATTTTTTGAATAATGATGTACTATACCAGTAAATTATAATCTAATTTTTTTCTAAAAAAAATTTTTACAGGTAAGTCTTGTTTTCACAAAAATCACTAATGAAGGCTTTTAGAAGTGAGCAGGGTTTAAGAACCACTAAAATCAGATGGAGAAAAACCATAAAAATCAGATTGAGAAAGTGGGACTGGATTTGACTAATAGGACACATTTCGCTTCAGGACTTACAGAAAGCTGAAATCGCCATTTTGCGTTATGTACAACGTGAAACATTCTGTGATGAACTGAGTACTCTTGCAGAAGGAAACTCACATGTGAACAGAAACAGTTATATACGGAAACTCGACCCAGTTCTGGATGAAGATGGACTTTTGCGGTAGGAGGACGACTTCAGAGAGCCAATATGCCAATTGAATGTAAACATCCTATTATCCTAAGACATCTGGTGGGGATCCTGCCTTTTAATTAGATGATGGGCTGTCAATAAGTTTATTTCGTTGAATACAATGAAGAAGTTTGCTGCGGATCTTCAAAATCCATGCCACGGTTTTCTTTAGCGTATACCAAGAAGAATGATGATTGATAAGTTTCTCAACACCCATCAGGTCAACACTTGGTTCTGCCTTGTGTATTTCAGCTACTAATGCTCTAACTGATGCTTTTTTCACTTCCGGATCATCTGGTGTTTCACGCAAAATTTCTGTAGGTGCTTCTGGCCAACAATCGACGGAAGTCCATAGAAATTCTGGAGCTTGGATCCAGCGTCCTTGCTGCACTATTTCATTTGCTGAAAGTCCTCTTGAAGCATAATCTGCTGGATTGAGTTTGGTATTAACATATCTCCATTCCTGTGGCGTTGATCCTTCATGAATAACAGCAAGTCTGTTAGCTACAAACGTGTGAAATCTTGATGTTTCATTTCTAATGTAACGTAACACAGCCATACTGTCTGTCCAAAAAACAGTTTCATCTATAGGAATGTCTAATTCTGCTTTCAGCATTTTATCGGTACGCACGGCAACTGTTGCTGCTGTCAGTTCTAGTCTTGGGATACTTGTTTGCTTCAAAGGAGCCACACGCGACTTTCCCATTATGAAAGAACAATGGACATCGTTGTTCACATTTTCCTATCGCAAATAAGACACAATCCCATAACCAACTTCACTGGCGTCCGAAAAATGGTGCAATTGGGCAGAACACATTGTTCCAAATCCAACAGGTTTAACACATCTGTCTATCCTGAATTCTGATAACTTCTGTAGGTCACAAAACCAGCCGTTCCATTGGTCGGAAAATTTCTCAGGTATGGTATCATCCCATCCAAGATGAATTCTACTTAACTCCTGAAGTATTTTCTTTGCTCTCAGTACGAACGGTGCAAGAAATCCCAAAGGATCAAAAACACTACTTATCATGGATAAGATTCCTCTTCGTGTAAGGGGTTTCTTATTAACTTCTATGTTGAAACGGAACACATCTGATTCCACACACCACTGAACTCCTAAGGCTCTTTCAATCGGTAGTGCATCATAGTCTAAGTCGAGGCCCTTGTCCCCCTTGACTTCTTTTGCTCGCTCTGAGATTGGAATTGTCATCATGACATCTCTGTTGTTGCTTATCCACTTTGAAATGTGAAATCCTCCCCGAGTAAGAAGTCTTTGTATATCCTTAAGTAAGTCGATAGCACAATTAACAGTCTTGACGGACTTAAGACAGTCATCAACATAAAAGTTCTTAAACACGGTGTTGATGATCTCAGATTCAAAGAGTTCTTCAAAATCTTTAGCAGTTTTTCTAAGAGCGTAATTAGCACAACTAGGCGATGATGATGCGCCAAACAAGTGTACTACCATCTGATACTCTACGATCTTTTTAGTCATGTCTCCATCTTCCCACCACAGAAATCTAAGGAAGCTTGCATCTTGTTTTGGTACTTGAACTTGGTAAAACATACTGTCTATGTCTCCCATCACTGCAATCTCCTCTTGTCTGAATCTCAGAAGTGTACCTACGAGTGAACTAGTTAAGTTTGGTCCAGGTAAAAGTTGATCATTTAATGATGTGCCTTGAAATCTAGCCGCACAATCGAACACCACTCTCAACTTTTTCTTCTTTGGGTGATACACTCCATGATGCGGCAAGTACCAAACCTTGCCATCCACTTGCTCTTCAGTTGGAACTTTGACAGCATATCCTTCATTCATAATCTTGTTCATAAACTCGCAATATTCACTGTGAAAATTTTCATCATGATTGAATCGTTTTACAAGAGACGATAACCGTTGTTCAGCTTGCTTCTTGTTGTTTGGTAATCTGACATCATTAGACTTAAATGGAAGTCCAATTTGATAATGTCCGTCCTCAAAACAAATAGACTTTGATACAAGATCTAGAAACTTCCTGTCATCTCTGGATGGCTCATGTATGTCATCAATTGTCCTCTCACTGAAGTCATAGTTAAACTGGTTACGAATCTGCTCTTCTAGCCTCCTTGCATCAACCCGATTGATGGATACACACAAATTACTGTCGTCATTTGGAGTCACTTCCAGTGGCCCATTGATGACCCAGCCTAGTAAGGTTTTCACTGCAAAGGGACCATTTTCTGCACTAGAAACAACATCCCACGGTTCTAATGCCTTTGGTGCATTGACACCATTCAAAAGTCCTACATCACACTCAATCACATTCAAGTCAATGTCATGTAAATGTGGCCATTCCTTTAAGTCTTCTGGAGAAATCACGTCCTTTCTGGACACTGGTAATGTAGACTGCGTAAAGACAGGCGGCAGTTCAAATGTATTTTCTCCGTGAATATCACTCACTTCCAAATCTGATATGATGTAAGTGTCTTGGACCTTTTCTTGTCCCATGGTAACGAGATTCAACTTTGTTCTCTTTCCTTCAATGTTTAAGGAATGCGCAAGAGTCTCTAAACAATACGTAGCGTTACTTCCTGAATCTAGAAAGGCATATGTTGTCACATATTTGTCACTGCACTTGGACTTTAGTCTAACAGGCACAATGGGTAATGCCTGCTTCACAGTTTCTCCAGCCCCCTTATGAGCAGCCACCCACAAAGCTGTTGCTTCACTGCCATCTCCGTCACTTGAATTCTTTCGGTTGTCATCTTTCTTCTGTGGATTTGCATGGAGAATAGTAGGATGAAGTTTTTGACAATGACTACAAGTCAATTTTTGCTTGCAATTAGTCTTGAGATGTTCAGGTCTTAAACAAGCAAAACACAAGCCCTTGGACTTTAGAAATGAATATCTGTCTTTCAAGGATACATTCACATATTTCCTACACACATCTAGTGAATGACCTCCGTTACAAAATATACAAGGATCTGAGAAGACACTTCCAGTCTTTTGTCTCTGTGTTGTATACACATCACCACATGCGCCTGACTGAACATTTTTTGATGATTCATTCATAGCAATCGCAAAGTTTTTGTGTGTCCCAGAAAACTTTACTGATTTACCAGGTTGACTACGCTGTCCATCTTGAAAACCTTTGGTTGATGTTTTAGTGTTGCTCAGAATATCTCTTCCATATATAGGATCTGTAGCTTTCTTCGCTTCTTTGTAAACAAAATTGACAAGATGTTGAAATTTCACGATCTCATGCTTTTCTTTAAGATCATACACCACGTTTCTCCATTTTTCATGTAAGTAGTGGGGTAACTTTTTCACTAACAGTTTTAAGTTTTCCGAATATTCCAAAACTCTAGCCGCTTCCACGTTTTCGATTGCAAACTGACATTCTTTAAGAAAAATGCCATAAGCGTCTAAGGCTTTTGCATCGTCAGTCTTTATAATTGGCCACTCTAATGCCTTTTTCACATACGATTGAGCTAATATATCAGCATCTCTATATCTGTCTTTAAATTCGTCTAGCGCTGCTTTGAATCCATGTTTTGCATCCATATGTGAATATCCTAAGACAATCTTGTGTGCTTCCCCTGATGTATATTGCAACAGGTAGTTCAACCGTTCTTCAAAGGAGTCTGTATTTGATGAAATTCTTGTGTTGAACTGTCTCAGGAATCTCTTGTAATCCATCGGATTTCCATCAAAGGTTTGAATAATCGACCTTGGCTTGTTCAGTTCTCGCGCAACGGTCAAGATACCATGATCACTATTGGTCGATGTCTGAATTGGCACTGAAGAAGATGGTTGCGAAGACACAATATGCAGCACAAGGTTATCACTGACATGAAGAGCTGGCGTCTGAGGTGGCGTAGGAATATACGCATTGTACGTATCATGAGGTACGTTTCTTGGTAACGATTCATGTGAAGTGTTTTGAAACGTATGCGTATACTGAGGTACATGTACGTAAGGTGAACTCTGAGGTAAAAACGTAGACTGAGGAACATATACATATTAAGGTGCATTCTGTGGTTGACACATATTAGATGTTTCATGTGAATGTAAAGATTTTCTTCTATCTTCCCATAGAGGTGCACACGGATTTAATGATGCAGTTTCTTTTGTTTCAGGCTTGTCACTTGAATGATCTTTAAGAGATTCTTCTAAGTCCAAATTCCTCATAACACTCCTTTCCATTTCTTCGATAATTTAAGTTTTCGCATCCGTTATTTCTATCTCTGTATTGATTTCAAGTTCTTCTTCTTTTAATTTCAGTTGAAGTTTAGCTTCTTCCAATTCCTTTCTTTTTGGTAATGCTGAGGCTCTGGCAACGAGTTCTGCTTTCCGCTGTTGTTCTTTTAACTTTTCCATGGAAAGATGACTTGAAGAAGAACTTGTGCTGGGTCTGGACCGCACTGATTTATTGTCAGGTGTTGTGTGTCGCAAGATCCAATCCTCAACAGAATCTTTCAAAGCTGTGAATCTTCTATTCCTAGACTGAAAATTCTTATCATCCTCGATTCTCTCAGTTGGTGTTAAATATATCAAATCTTGATATTCTTTATGTGACACAATCAAATCCTCGTATATCTGCATCCACTTCTTATACTCATTTTTAACTGTATCTTTGCTCGGATTTTCTAGCAGTAACAGTTCTATGTTATCACTTACTTTGGACAGTTTCTGGTCACAACTTCTTCTAAACTTTAACTTTTGTTGCACTTGGTAAAAAAGTCCTTTCTCAGTCATCACTCTGTGTCTCTGTCCTGGCTGCTCTTCTGTATCACTTTCTTCTGAATCACACATGGCTGTTGATATTTATTCGTAAATGTTGTACTGTTCAATGCCCAGAGAAAGATTGAGAAATTGTAAATGCGATTGTCTTTATTCAACTTCATTCATAGGAACATTCGCTCATATAGGTTTCATCATATATATCACATGACTGACATCATACTATTCATCATACGATTCATCATAAGTCATCATACGTAAACATACGATACCTCATACGATTTACTGTAAAGTAAATAAAATAAAATATTGTAAACAAAAATTCTTGTAACACAATGCAATACCAATAAACAGAGACAATTCGGACTAGAAAATTGGCAGTGCCAAGACAATTCAGACTAGTAATAAATTCCAGAATATATGCTATCAATATTAAAGATTATAACCAAAAATAATACATTATAAGTTAACGTTCCATATATTACTGAGTATGCATAAAAATATCTAACTTTTAAAATTGGTGTTTACAAATGGATATGAGAGTTATTGCCCTTGCGATACACAGTTTAAGCCAAATGCATTTAACACCTATCCTAAACAACAGATATGCAGACCTATCAAATAATCTTATAAATAATTTAAAAATATTGTGTTCAATACAATAAATCTATAAATGTAGCTATACATAAGAAGTAATGATTATCCAATATGCTCGACTATGTAGACCATTATCAGAGTATAAAAAATACTGATTCATAAATAAAATACAAGAAATGCATACAAATACATATGGGTGTGCTGGTGTTTGAATAATTGGCTTACCGAATAAGTAGTTTTTCCCCAATTCCAGAGATGCATTGAACAAAAGTACAGACCAGAGAATGATACCTTCCAGCGAATGTCACTGCCCGTGCAGTACTCAAGAAAATTATGTGTACCCAAAAACTTTTGACGTAATACACTGACATAATGGCGCTAAAATTTGAACATGAGTAAAATGGCTATAACACCATCTCTGAACTTTCCAAGGGTCCATTTTTATAACCAGTTTACAGATTTGTATTATTGTGGATGTTTTAAAATCTAAATCACCTGTAGTTATCGCCAATTTTTTTTCAGTTCGAAAAAAACTAGGTGTAGATAAAGCGAGGTTGACTCCGTTCCTAGGCACCTATAGCATTTACTTGTAATTGATTTGATATTCCGTTGAAAGTTGTCTAAACTTGAAAATCATCTTTCATGCGGGGATGAGGGTTAGAGTCCAACTTCAACTTTCAGTCCTTAATTTTCTACATAGAATACCACATTACCCTTGATATTTAACCTATAGCAAAAATAAAATCAACTTATTTCATATATTATGATAATACTGTAATTGTATTACATTTGGCAACTACGATATTGGGCGGAAATTCAATTTTCAACAAGTTAGCGTAGATTTGATTTAATGCTGTCTGAATGTGCTACACGTAGCTATAAATGTTAATAGACAAGACACAAGCGATGTGCTTGAATTAGCGGACTCTTCTTTCCACCAAAATCGCTAAATATAATACACCACTAAATGTAATACGTTTACAGAATTGTCTTAAATATTACAAAAGTTGGTACAAACATACGCACTTAAAGCATAATATACAGCATCTATTCACAATGTGTTAAACCTACATGTATAAACTTAAGAAGAAATTATTTTAAATAAGAAGTGACAATTAATTCTATTCAATTCAAATGAAAAACAGCAAATCATGATCTCAATGTATATCTAATATTGTATCCTTATTATAAAAATGTAACATCCTTTCATCAAATCTGAAAATAATTTGATATTTATCATGTTTATGCAGTCTACATTTTCCAGACTTCATCTTCTGAAAAATTGAAAAAAATTCTTTGCAATGAAATGTTATCCCACAAAATGAAATATTTCAAATTTATATAAAAAAAATAGACCCATTATAATCACCTTTTCACAAGCAAATACATAATATACAGTGTATCTCTATTCAAGGTATTTAATTTTCTTTAACTTTCCTCCCCATTCAGCAACAAACAAATAATTTTCATTCACACATAAACCCCATGGATCCTTCAGATCACAGTTATCTATATAACGGAGGAATTGTCCGTCCTGATCTAGGATGTGGATACAGTGGTTATTACTGTCTGCTGTCAGGATCTGACTCTGACTGTCTGTTGTGATGCCTAAGGGTTTAAATGGATTCTTCTTTACAGTAGAAAGATGACCAGTGTATCTAAATCGGAGTTTTCCAGCTTGGTTGACAACTACAACAGCACCAGCTTCCCAGTCAGCCAAACAGATATCCAGGTTTCTGTTCTCACTGATGTACTTACTTTTGTCATTTCCTGAATACAGAGGTTTACCCTCTTCATCAAACTGGATTGTTTGTTTCTCTTTGGAGCCCGAGTAATGGACAACCTTGGATTGTGTTTCATCATCACTAAACATGGTAACCAGGAGGTCCCCAGAGGAGGTGACACAGAGTTCACCAGGTCTCCAGTCCTGTAGTCTGATCATCTTCTTCGTCTTTCCATTTGTAACCTTATTAACAGTCCCTTTCACCCCATCAGAGTATACTAGATCTCCATCACCGGTCACTGCTATATCATTTGGCAATTCCCCTGATTTTGTTCTAATTGTTTTGAGAAGTGAGCCTTGAATATTAAAGCATTTCATATCACTGACTCTTCCACTTGTCCAGATTTCTTCTTCACTGATACAGGTAACATTGTAAAGTTTTTCATACCCAGTATCTATAGTAGTAATAAGTTCTGGTTCTTCCATCACTGGCATCAGCTCTCTGTTTAATGTTTCTGGTTTCTTTAGCTTGTAGCCATTTACTTCTGCTGTGGTAGATAATGGTGCAAGAGATCCAAACAACTTGTAGAGCTGTTCTCTATCTACTGGTTTAGCATTAAAAATGGGCAGTGATACCTTCACTTTGGGAGGAAGTTTGCTGAATTCTTTGTTTCTGGAGCTGTATCCCGTGGTCATTGGCACCTCATTTGATTCTTCTATTTCCTTCAAGTTAAGCAGAGTTTGTTCAATAAGAGTCTTTATCTGTTTCATTTCTTCTGCATGTTTCTTCATAATGCCAAAGTGTTTTACTTTAAAATCATCAATTTCTTTCTTCATGGCATTGATGACATTGTCAATTTCTCTGTGCCATTGTTTTCCATGTTCTGTCACGGCTGTTGTTAGTTTCTCATATTCTCCATTCAAATTAGTCATCTGTGTTTCTAGATCGTATATGATTTCTTTGTATGTAGGAGAAATAATGTTTCGTAATTCCTCTGTATCTTTTGCGATATCTTTTTTCTTGGAGTCGTATACTTCTGCAAGGACTAAAACATTGTGCGCTTTATGTTGTTCTGAAACAGAGCAGAAGGAGCAAACAGGAAAGTTACATTCCTTGCATTGTAAATCACATGATTTGCTTGGATGTGTTGCACACTTTGGATAAATCAAGGTTGATTTTCTTTGTTGGAATGGGACTATTTGATGTTTGTTATAATCATCAGCAATATGTTCTCCAATACAAGGTTTACAAAGATTGACATGACAGAAATCACAGTACATCTGTACTACAGCTGTCTCACAAAGGTCACATCTGATCACATCCTGGGCACTGAGGCGGGGATCCATAGTTTCTGTAGAAGTTCTATAAATATAAAGAATAGCATTGTTACTAAAATTAATCCTGCATTTTTATGAATTAATAATAATCATTTGGACTCGTCAATAAATACTAATGAATATTACTTCCTTGTATCTAACTGTATAATCATGATAATAAAGGTACATAATTATACATGAAATATGGTATTTAGAATAACAAATTGTTAATGTTGGAATCTATTTTTAACAACTTTATTGCATATTTACAGACTTAACTAATTCGAGATTCAATTTTAGGATAAATTAGAAATGACCTTGTTCAAAAATGATCATGAAAATATTCAAACCGAAAGTACATTTGGCGATTTGCAAGAATACCTTCTTTAATGAGTTTCTAAAGATAATTACCGTTGTAGTCACTAGAAAACTTGTCTCACATTGGTAGAATGACATAAGTCATTCGTCAGTTCTTTTTTTCATCACGTCTACATGGCCACGATGGTGTCCGCCCAAGATCTGTCTTCTCCACGGTTCAGGGTTTCTGATCGTCCTGAAATTAGAGTTATCGCTCTTGCAGCGATTGTAGGGTTAAAAGAACTTTTGGCACCCCCCCCCTTTTTTTTTAAATCTTAAAGGTACTTAGACACAGATTTGAAGTTATTATTTTCTCTATAATATTACGACTTATTTATTTTTATAGCATTTCACACAAAAATTAATTAAAAATCTTATTTCTTATAAAAGATATTAAAATTTCAAATTTTTTGGTGGGTTTCATTGACACATCCTTGCTCTTTCACAAATTAATTCTATTCTTAATCCTCAGGAAAAGTGGCAATCTCGTTGTGTATAAATGAAACATATTAGTACTATAATCCAGAAAATTCAGAGTAGCTATGTTCGAAAGTAAAGACTGTGACGATTGAACGCACCCGGTGAATTGTAAACAATTAATAATAACAGAACTCGTGCCCTGTTTAGAAAAGCAGTGTACATAACACGAGTGTGCTCGATTTGCTAAACTCTGTACGCAACTCTTAGTTCCGAATGACAATTATTGTGAAGGAGTTTTGCTTTCTAACATTTCTACTCTGAATAAAATTATTTTTCTGGATAAAAGTTTTAATATTTCTTATTAATACACAACAAGATTGCGACTTTTCCTGAGGATTAAGAATATTTAAGGTTAAAATTTGTGAAAATGCACGGATGTGTCTATCAAACCTGCCAAAAAATTTAAAGTTTAATAACTTTTAAATGAAATAAGATTTTTTATTAATTTTTGTGTGAAATGCTATTAAAATATGTCGTAATATTATAGAAAAAATATTGACTTCAAATCTGTGTCCAAGTACCTTTAACTAAGCGAAATGCCTTTGGTTGACACAGTTCAAAGTCTGATGATCATCAAATTCACGGTTCTTAGCTTTGAACATTACAAAAATCTATAATAAGCTTTAATTCTGTGTTGTTATATTATAAGTCCAATCTCTCTGATTGGCTGTTCTAGCAACATTCCATTGTAAAAAAAAATCATTAATTACCTTCCAGGTGAATGAATATATTCTAGTACATGGTTATTACAAATTTAAGGGGATGGGAGTGTTAGCCTCTTCAAATAAACATACATATGTATTAAAGTACTCCCCTCCCCCCATCGAAGGTCACCAGACCATAATTTTTAGTCCCTTCGACATCTCGCTGAGATTAAGGAAACGCACTTCTTAGAAGTTTTACAAAGAATACCTGGTATTCCGGACCCTTAGGGAAAATTTTCTGATATCTCAAAGTTTTTTTTCTCAGCCCACCTTGTTTAAGATAATGAGGTTCGACTGTATAACACACAGAGAGACTTGTTATTCCTCAATTGCTAATCATAATGTTGATCATAAGTGATAACATGATTGTATGGACCAAATCAACATGGAATGACATGGACATGCTGTGTTTTCTAATACAAGGTTTGTTCACTCACTCTTGTGTGAAACCCTCCCCAAAATTCAGGAACATATTGTAAACTTGCTTATCATCAAATCGCCATGAAAAAAGATATAATGTCACATTTTTTATTAAATAGATTTTTAAAACAATTATTGCTGTTTTTTCCTGGAACATATTGTATACTTGCTTATCGTCAAGTAATGTCTTTGAAATTCATAATGAAACGGAAATGGTTTTGTGATTTAGTTTCGTTTTAACGTTAGACCTACGTTCTTATATAAATTCTTAAACACTAAAAAATATTAATTCTCAGATCATACAAGTAGTATGAAACTGCCTATATACTGGGGCTGCACTGAGGTAATACATGTTGCGTTACGGAAACTCAGGGGACCTCTCTGGTGACGGAGTGGATAAACATTACTTTGTTTCTTCTCTTGCATGCGGTCGCAAGACCTGAATAAGGCAGACAGATGCAGGGGATAAACGGCTAAGCGTTTCACAGTACACCAATGTACGTAAGACCTGAATAAGGCAGTCACTTGGTCGTAGAGAGAGGTGGCATACCACAATTAGAGGTGGGGGAAGTGCCAAGATGCAGCGGTACTAGTGGAGTGGCAGGACTAGTGAAATTCATTGCGGGAGACACCCGTCGACCACAGTTAGTGGTTGTCCAATCAAGAAGAAACCCATTGTATTTGTATATATTTGATTATAATCGTATTGCTCAACAAAAATCTGAGTTAACAGGTTAACGAACCTGAGTGTAACGCCCTGGTGATACAAGACTTATCACCAAACACCCAAGCTCGGCTGCGTTGCACGTTACATTATTTGGTAGCAAGCGTTTGGATTTTGTTGACCATGGATTCGTCTAAGAAAGTGTCAGAAACTATAGAGCGAATGGAGAAGCTCTTAGCAAAGATGAAAACGCCAACCAGCAATGATGGTCAGACAAATGCGGCAAGCCAAGAGTCTGGATATGCAACACACAGAACTGACAATCAACCGGCCGGTATGTCAGGAGATGTGTCATTTGACGAGTACGGCGCACGGCCTAAAGTTAGATTTCCAGACGAAGGCAAACCAAGCTTTACACCACATGGTTGACAACGCTGTGACGGGCCATCTGTTTGACCCGCCAAAAGCCCAAAACCACAGAGGCAGTCAATAGGGACCGACAATCCCAAGACAGGCCATATAATCAAGCTAGCCACGTATGACGGAACCAGTTCCTGGCTTGACTACAAGTCACATTTTGAGGCTTGTGCAGTTGTAAACAGCTGGACAGAAGATAACAAAGGTCTTTACTTAGCTGTATCACTGCGTGGCGAAGCACAGTCAGTGTTGGGTGACTTACCAAGTGATACTGGTCAGCATTATGAAACACTGGTCAGATCCCTTGAGGAGAGGTTCTCCCCTCCTAACCAATCAGATCTGTATTGTGTTCAGCTAAAAGAACGAAGGCAAAGAACATCTGAGTCAATACCAGAGTTAGGTCAGGTCATTAGACGACTAACCAATTTGGCCTACGCATCAGCACCTGGTGATGTGCGAGAACCTCAGGGCAAAGATGCATTCCTAGATGCCTATGGAGACATCACAAATTGTCAGGCAAAGCAAAGAATTGTATATAGATGTAAAAAAAAATTGTAAATAGTTAATCATATGCGGGACGCATATAATCTTGAGGGGAGGGTAATGGAACGGAAATGGTTTTGTGATTTAGTTTCGTTTTAACGTGAGACTTACGTTCTTATATAAATTCTTAAACACTAAAAAATATTAATTCTCAGATCATACAAGTAGTATGAAACTGCCTATATACTGGGGCTGCACTGAGGTAATACATGTTGTGTTACAGAAACTCAGGGGACCTCTCTGGTGATGGAGTGGATAAACATTAGTTTGTTTCTTCTCTTGCATACGGTCGCAAGACCTGAATAAGGCAGACGGATGCAGGGGATAAACGGCTAAGCGTTTCACAGTACACCAATGTACGTAAGACCTGAATAAGGCAGTCACTTGGTTGTAGAGAGAGGTGGCATACCACAATTAGAGGTGGGGGAAGTGCCAAGATGCAGCGGTACTAGTGGAGTGGCAGGACTAGTGAAATTCATTGCGGGAGACACCCGTCGACCACAGTTAGTGGTTGTCCAATCAAGAAGAAACCCATTGTATTTGTATATATTTGATTATATTTTATTTGGTCAACAAAAATCTGAGTTAACAGGTTAACGAACCTGAGTGTAACGCCTCGGTGATACAAGTCATCACCAAACACCAAGTTCGGCCGCGTTGCACGTTACAATAGATGACTTCATCCCAACATGAACATGCAGACTACTTCCATCTACGTTTAAAATACTTTATTGACCCTCCTCCAAAATTAATTACCTATCTGGAAATTGACCACAAATGATCCAGGATCATATATTACATTAACAGTCCTCTTTTCCTCTCTCAAATATTGTTGAATCATCAATGATTGTGAGGAACCAATTTTTAATGGATTTTTTGGATTATCCCTATCCAGGGGACAGTATACATCTCCATGAAGGGCTATTTGTTAATATATTTTAAACTTCTGTACCTATCCCCGAAACAACACCCCGATGGACAACAAAATAATGACATCATACAAAATATACCCCGGTATGACACCATACAAAATATCCCATGACACCATACAATTTGAAAATACATGTATCCCATGACCTAATGAAAAATATCCAAAGTTCTCGATACACCATACAAAAAATCTATGATCTCGATACACCATACAAAGTATCCCATTTCGCATGACACTATTATACACAAAGTGAGGACTTTAATTACGTCAAGGGTTCAAATCCACTGTGGGACGCGTCGTGGAGACCAGTCCTTCAGATGAGACCATTTAAACCCAGGTTCCGTATCGCAGTAAATGGTGAGCAGAAAAAGATCCCTTACTGCTCAGTGACCCTGAGTGCCGAGCAAAATTTGCAGCTCTCCATCTGAAAGTGGTTGTTTCTCCATATGAGTGAAAAATTCTTGAGAGGGACAATAAACAACATACAAACATGACACCATAGAAAATGACACTTTTCACATTTTCAACTTTTTCTCTAGAAGATGAAAGATCTGCAGAGTTTGAAGAGGATGTTGTATGAAGTCAGTATTTGTCATGGCCCATTAGGCTTTTTTTAAATGATAATAATACATGTATTGTGGGTTTTTTCAGTTCTGAATTATGGCTCTGTCAATCTAGCTAAAATGTGGTTAAATCTCAAACCTATTGCAACAGAAATAATTTGGTTTTTAATAAATCTTAATATATTTAAAATAAAGAAGTAAATAGTTGAGAGAAATTTAATGAGGGGAAATCATAAATTACTGAAAAGGGGCATAACTCTGTAAATTCGTCCAAATTCTAAAGGTAAGTTTATTTTACAATTTCTGTTAAAAATTTGTTTGAAGTGAAATAATGAATTGACCAAACTATTACAGGAAGAAGATTCACATAATTTATTTACCTTGAAATTTGATTTTTAAAAACCTTTTGCCAAAAGCATTATAAATTGGAAAATAAAGTATTTGAGAATTTTTCTGTATTTTTATGAAAATGTACACAAAATTTTACAGGTATTGTTCATGTGATAATCATTAATATTATAAAAGTCCCTAATTATTCAGGACACAGATCTATTTCATGTAAGCTGCCAATAACATACATTCAAAATCAAGATAAAATTAGAACTGTCCAATAGGGACAAATAACCCCGCTGGGTTTTTCAGAGTAGGTGCCAATTCAGAAATATTTTATGGATCTAGTAAGAGGTGTTCACTACTGTCTAATAAAGTGCCCCGCCACAGCATGATATGCCCATCAAATATTGTTCGATAATCATAAATTGGTTAGGGTGCAAGTCTGCAAGAAAATCAAGTAACCTTGATTAACAGATTGACACAGATTTCAATGATCTAATTTCCATTTCTTATCATGTTTAAAATATTGTACATACATCTCTAAAAGACTTACAGTGTAGGGATTAATTAAAACAAATAATACATCATATAATTCTAAACTTGCTGTGTTAGAGCTTAACAAATATCCATCTGCAGCTTTAAATTGTTTATTGCATATTTTATAAAATAATGGAAATGCTACAGTCTAATAAAAAAAATCAAAAATTAATTATTCTTTAGACTATAAAATTCTAAGTGAGACATGACTGCAATTTGTTGCAAAGATATAAAAATTGAAATGTAATTTTTTTCAATGAACACATGTATAATAAATTTTAATTACTGTATATTATACAATACTAATTCAGTTTTCATCATACAGTAAAACATCAATTTGTTTTAATTACATTACACCAATTGAAAGATCTTTATCTGAACTACAGCCATCAAGAACTCTTAATTAACACAAGCAACTATAAGGCCATTTCTTTTTGCCCAACTCCCAAGAGATGAATTAAGATAATACTGCATGATGCTCTTGCCAGTTAACTCCCGACAATGAACTCATTAATTTCTCTCTAATTTGACATGCACATTTCTGCTATCAAAAATTCTCCTTGACCAGTGCTTGATAATTATGCCCATGGGACAAACTGAATTCCTCTCAAATCATTAACATTTGTTACAGAATTTGCTGTAAAGTATATGATAAAAAATAAATTTTTTTACTTAATTTAGCATTTTTTAATAAGGATACAACTATATTTTTACATTTTTTAGGATTATGAAATTTGAAATTTTAAAGACTTAGTTTTTTTAAAAAAATCACTTAAATTAAAGGTCACAGTGACCTTGAAATAGGTCGGGACACACCGCCTACCCAAGATGCATAAATTGTCCAAGTTTGATGATTGTAAGTCTAATAGTTTTCTAGTTATGAGCCAAACAAAATCACAAAATAAAAAAGAAAAAACGCCTGTAAAATGCAGAAAAATCATCCAATCATGATGAAAATTCCAGTTGCACACCTTCATATGGTGAATAATAAGTGTATAAATTTTCAGACAAATCCATCCAACAGTTTCTGAGAAACGGTCCGGACAAAATCTTGTCTACAGACAGACAGACGGACATGGTGATTCCAATATACCCCCCTAAACTTCGTTTGCGGGGGTATAAATATCATTGATGAAAAAAAATAAATAAAGCAAATAAATAATATTGAAATGGTGCTTCACAATGGCTTAACATTAAATACTGGTCCTCTCTTAGAACCCTGTGGAGTAATCCTGCCCTGTTTCTTGTTCTTCGTAGTTTTAGTTGTAATAGGAATAACTCTCAGATAATTAGTAGCCTTCTCAACCTTTGTCTTTTCCTGATCAGATACAATTGGAACAACTCGGATACAATTAAATTTCCCATCAACCTTTGCTGTCTCTTTACTCTGACCATTAGAAATTTTCACACCACAGCATGTACTCTTGTTTTCTTTTGAGGGATTTTCAGATTTATTTTCCATGCCTGACATTTCGGGTATGTCTGTGTCCAGTACATACATTAGAAAGTTTTTCACCGATATTTTTTTCCTTTGAGTTGAATTTTCCCTTTCTATCTTCTTGTCCCCCTTTTCTTCTTCATGTCTTTCATATTCTTGAACATGCTCAGAGGATGTTTCAGACCTTCTTTCACTTTCACTTCTCCAGCTGAACTTAACTTCAAGTTTTTCCACCACATTTTTCTCAGGATTTGTAATAATTTTACACGGTGAATTCTCAGAGTTTTCTCCCTTTGAAATTTCCTTATCAGCAGTTTGTCCTACATTCTGCTTGCATGCTGGAGGCAAACATTTATCCTCTGGTCCAGATTTTTTATCATCACCTCCTTTGTTATTGAGAATTTTCTTTTTCTTTGTCTTCTCTTCAGAAAAATCCTCCATAGAATCATCAAAATGGACTCCTCTCTTTAAGCTCTGTAAAGATATCTTCCTTTTTAAGGCAAGCGATTTCTTGTTCAGCGGTCTGGATGGAGGTAGGGTTCGATTCCCAAACATCCACCTCTTGACACTGTCAGGAATTTCAAAATTTTTCTTCCTTGGACTGCTGAGGTAAGGCTTGAAAACCGAAACATCTGCCCGATCTGAAATACTTATTCCAAAAGGACCTCGCGTTGTATCATTAACTATTGGATAAACACACCTTGGTTTGACAAGCTTTACGAAATCGGTGAGCTCATCAAATGAACTGTGATCAGAATAGGGAACAATGAACACATTATCCTGGTTACAAAAAGGACTCATCTCTAACCCTGTGTAGAGGGAGGTAGGAAAAATAGCTATTGTAGGCTGTTCTTTGTTCCACCTCTCAATATTTTTGTTGGAAATGGAGTAAAAGGGAACAACTTCAATTCTTGCATCTGTTTCTCCTGTAATAAAAACATCTGGAAGATCTAGGATTTCTGCCACCTGGAAGAAGGCAGGGCTGACTTTGATCCACTCCTGAAGATCTTGAGCAACGGCTACTAAGAGGTTTTCCTTTCCTAAGTTTCTCAATCCAATCTTTACACTGAACTCTTCATGGCTATGAATTATTTCCAAAATTAGCTTCTGGCTTTCTTCTCGGGATGGAAACACACACCTTGGAGAGTTATATGTATTGTCTAGATACACAACATCTGTGCCAGACAAATTTCCCATCAGAGGATCATTTTTCATGTTTGAGTCAAAACGAAAATCCCGTGTATAAAACTTTACCGAAATATCCCTCAAAGAGGAACATGACACTGCCGGGACAATGACATGCATCTATTACAGTCACCGTCATCTGTTCGATTTCATCCGAGTCGATGTACATGATGTGACTGCATCCCGTCTCCAACGGACAGATCTGGGAGGAGTCAATCTCGTACCGCTCCTCCAGTAACTTTCCTGTGATTTCAGAGCAGTATATTTTGTGTTGCCATGAGGATGAAAGTCCCACGGTGTGATCTCCATGGAGATGAGTCAGGAAGAACAGTCTGGCGTTGGGACATTCCCTTATTTTCCAGAAGTCTACAGCTATCAGAGTTCCAGGTATCACCTTCCCATTCATTCTTCACTTGGTTTTAGGATTCTTTTTACTTACAGCCCTCATGATAAAGCAGAACAAATCAGGTTCTAAAATGACAAAATAAATTAACTGTCAAGAATAATAGTTCGATGGTTCAACTCATATTTATCTTTAAGTGACTTGAGGAACAGAATGATTATTTAGGGCTATTAAAAAAGTTCTGAATATTCAACATACATTACAGCGAACAGACTCAGCACTGCACAAGTTTTAAAGCAAATGTTTTAATTATGAAAAACATCAAATTCAATTGAACTCTTTACATTTTATCAAACAATATTCAGATTTTTGTTTTAAGGTTTGCACTAGCTTATTTTCTTTTTTGTCAGTCCAGGAATCTATTACACTAAGCAATGTAGAGGTGTCTCAGGTCAGTCTGAATGAATATTAAATTCTTTTCAACAATACCTGAAAACTTAACAAGAGGCCCAGGGGCCACATCGCTCACCTGATCAATTTGCTAGGAAAAAACACATATCAGATCCGAACTGAAAGTTTACTGAGTTGGGGGGGGGGGGGGGGTGAATTTTAACCCCCCAGGGGGTCATGGTTTGAACAAACATGAATCTACACTACCTGAGGATGGTTCCATATAAATATCACTAAGCATGGATTTGAAGTTCTTGAAAAGAAGATTTTAAAAAAAAAGGTTTCCCTATATATTCCTATGTAAAACTTTGATCGGCCATTTTGGCCCCACCCTACCCCCGGGGGTCATGATTTGAATAAACTTGAATTAAAACTACCTGGTGATGATTCCACATGAGTATCATCTTTCCTGGCCAAGTGGTTCTTGAGAAGAAGATTTTTAAAGATTTTTCCTATATATTCCTATATATTCCTATGTAAAACTTTGATCGGCCATTTTGGCCCCACCCTACCACTGGGGGTCATGATTTGAACAAACTTGAATCTACTCTACCTGGTGATGATTCCACATGAGTTTCATCTTTCCTGGCCCAGTGGTTCTTGAGAAGAAGATTTTTAAAGATTTTTCCTATATATTCCTTTATATTCCTATGTAAAACTTTGATCGGCCATTTTGGCCCCACCCTACCCATGGGGGTCATGATTTGAACAAACTTGAATCTACACTACCTGGTGAGGATTCCACATGAGTTTCATCTTTCCTGGCCCAGTGGTTCTTGAGAAGATTTTTTAAAAATGCCATTAATTTTTTCTCTAATTCATAATTATCTCCCCTTGGAAAAGGGCGTGGCCCTTCATTTGAACAAACCTGAATCCCCTTCACCTAAGGATACTTTATGGCAAGTTTGGTTGAAATTGGCCCAGTGGTTCTTGAGAAGAAGATGAAAATGTGAAACGTTTACAACAACAACAACGACGACGACGACTACAACGACAACGACAGACAACGGACAAATTGTGATCAGAAAAGCTCACTTGAGCCTTTGGCTCAGGTGAGCCAGGTGAGCTAAAAAACTTTACACTCTCACCTTTACTGCATAGATGCAAGAGTGCGAAGATGACAAAGAAAAAGTGAGAATGTGCCAAGGCAATGTGCAATGATGCAAAGGAAAAAGAGCAATACAACTAGTATCATTCTACCACACTTTGCACTCTCACCTTAATGCACACTTTAATTTTGTGGAACTATTTAACTTTATGAGTTAATTCTAGTGGACTAACTCAATCCATTTGTCCTAATTCATTAATTTAATGCACTCCTGCCTTCCCATCTTTGCACTATTACCTTTATCTTTTTTGCACCAGTAATTTTTTTTCTCTCAGATGTTATTGGTATAATGCATGAGCTAGATAAGTGTGACGACAAAAATGGATGGAAAGGCTAAGAAATGGTTTATCAGGTAAATTGATTGTACAATGAGTCAATGATTGACCTATTAAATAATGAATCTATACATATACAGGGCCTGTATATATTTATGAAACAAAAAATACTGTAATTGCATGATCACTAGACACTCCAATTTTCATCATCTGAAGATGCTCGATCCTAATTTATCACTATAAAGTAGATTATCTTCAAAGAATATGGATTACCACTATAAAAGGACACTTTTTACACTCCTTCATTTTCACACTGTCACCTTCAAATCTTTGCACTTTGCCTTCACAACTCATTACTTTTGCTCATTCACCTGTGCAAATTCAAACTCTTGCAACTTTGTCATAAAGGTGAAAGTGCCAAGGTGCGATTGGGGGGGGGGGGTGTGCATCAATTTACCCAAATGGACCCAAATGGAAACTCAAATGGGCCCAAATGGAATATAAAATATATATAAAATATATACATTTTATCAATTATTAAGTTTTTACTTATTTATAATATAACAAAAATAATGAAATTAAAACAAAAAGAGAATATTTTAAGATCATTTCCAATGTATTTTTGTACTATTGAACATAACTGAATACAAAACTGAAGTATTTCATAGTTTCCTTGGCCGTAGGAACGTGGGGGGGGGGGGGGCATGCCACCCCTCCTCCTGCTCTTACCCTCCAAAAATTTGGCCGGTATATAGTGTTTCAAAATACAATATTAGAGATTAAAAATTAAAATAATTCATTTGTAACTGTAATTTCATTTATTTTCATCATTTTGAGTAAGTATTTAAATACGATAATTCATATTTAATAGTCCATTTGTTTCCATTTTGGTTCCATTTGGGTCCACTTGGGTAAATCGACGCGCCGCAATGGGGCACCATAGATTAACTTGTGTATACCAAGCTTAAAAAACAAATCTTGCGGATTTAGAATTCTGATCGATGGTATAAATGACAAATGTCCAAGATTAATAAGAACACACAAACAAAGAATTTGTCATATTGTACTCCTGCATTTGAACTTTTCTGAAAGGAAAACTAAACAAAGACATATACCTAAATATTCCTAGAAGTGTGCAAAAGATTTTGCACAATCTTTTTTTTATGCCATATTGTTGGAATAAGTTGTACGTCCCGCAAGTAATACCAAATTGCAGCAAAACACTTTTTTGTTTTCAAACAAAATCACATCGGAAACAAAAGCTTCACGGTAAAGTACGAAACCGTAACGAGCAACTTTCGACATCATAGTTTTTAAAACGTTTTATCGGTCGAGTTGGAATGATTTGCTCAGAAGAAACATTTTTACATTGAGATCTCCCATTGCAGCGAATAACAATGTGATTGATTTGACAGAAAAGTCGGAAAACTACTAGGCCTATCAAAAGGTAGACACATTTTTGGTCATAAAACTATTCGAATATCTATAGATAATTTATAGATAATTTATTTAACCTTTTCGCTGCCGTTGTACCAGTGAAAACTGTCGCTAGTGCTCAGTGTCGCTCTAAAAAAAGCGGTAGCCTAGCAATTCGGCACTTGTATAATTAGACCCAGAGAAAGTTGTAATCGCCTTATAAAGACGCAATTAGTGTTTAAAATGAAGCAAAATCGAAGTAATAAAGTTCCAAGACTGTTAAAGAATACAGATTTGGAACTTAAATAACGTTCAGTGCCGTGACAGTTCAACAGTGTACACTGCATTTGTATAATATATTTAATTTTAATTGTATCGCATTTCCTGCAAAAAGGGAGAAGGCAAAAAAGTTGTTATACCTTTACCTACTCTGTTTGTGACGTCACAGTAACGTAACGTCATAGATTTAACGTAATAAGAACTTTCACGAAGCGACATAAAAAACCTAAATTGTTCTGATAATCCGATCTCAAAAATTCTGTTTCGTATGTTTGTAAGGGGTGCATGGGGTCTTATTTTTGGTTAACTTTTCCGAAAAAGAAACCTTGAACATACCAGAAGTGAGAGGGTGTGTGTGTGAGGGGGGTATCTAAATAAAGATTTACTGTTAAACTAAACTCGAAAAAGTACCACTTCGTTATACGATCACTCCTTTTTATTCAACCACTTAAGTACGAAGGTTGTTAGGAAAGTTCGCGGACAAGTTCTATTATGAGCACGCTATTTCCTTGAAATCGGTAAAACTCTCCAGATAAAAACTTTACCTATTTTCTTATGAACATACAAAGATTTGGTGTTTTCCGGTGATTTGTAACAAAAATATAGAGCTATATTTCTTTGATAAAACGTGCTTCACAGAGCATGCTACTTTTACGTACGTTTACATCACATTAGACTTATTATTTTTTTTAATATTTGTTAACATGTTGATCTTTTAATACTGTCACATTTTCTAATCGTGTTCCTAAATACACGACTAAGACGTAAGTTTCCTTCGTATGTTTTCTTCGTCTTTTCACCCTTGATCGGAAATTCGGATGCCGTCTGTGGATTGTTTGAATCAATCAAATAAAGACGTTTAGGTGTATAAAAACCTACTTCATTATTTCTCTAAAGATTTTATTAATTATATCATGGGCATTTGGTTCTGTGATAATTTAAACTCATAGTATAGTAATGATATTTTTAAAATATTGATTTTAAAAAAATATATCACAAAAAACCCAAACAAATAAAAAAATAAAATTTAAAAAAGTGTTTGTTCTTTGCTCTTCAAGGCCCTGAAAAAAAATCAAGAAGCGTTTGTTAATTGACATATCTAATCCTTTTTAAAATCACTTGCATACATGTAGCTGTTAGAAAATAAAATAAATAATACATGTATATTACTATATAGGTTTAATTGTTTAATTGACGTTGAAATCTCGAGGAAATCAAGATATTAGAGGTACGTGCCCGGGCGCGACGGAGAGGGGTACGGCAGTGAAAAGGTTCTATTCTGCAACGTGTCTGTGGAAGGAGGGGGGGGCTTAACCTTTACCGCAATGTTCAATGCCTATACTGAGTCTATCTCTGGGAAAAAAGCCCCCCCCTCGGTTCCGACGCCTTTGAACAGTGTAATAATGTAAATTTTTATATGTAGTTCAAAATAACACAAAACAAACGTTTGGATGTGTACTAAAAATATTACATGTACTAGTATCCCAAAATTGAGGGTTTATGAGTAAATTTCCTTTGTCTCCTTGTGGATTATTTTTTTTGATTATGTGACATGCATATAGACTGAATAAATTCTTTCACTTTGTTACTTTTTTATGCTCTTGAAAACGTTTTATAGTCGGTTAAAAAGCTCTTCAATTAAATGTGCCAATGTTCAACTGTATCATTTATATATCATGCCGATTAAAGATTTTAAAATATTTACAGAAATTACAATATGATATCGATATGGCATTTCTAGTTCTTCTGCTTTCAAAAGAGTGATGATAAATATAATTCCTGTTTTTAAGATAAATAGAGAATAAATAATTTTTCTAATGAACCTTGACTGCTTGTATCATTCAGATAAGGATTAAAACTTTAATGCTGATAAAACATATAATTTCAAATCAGAATATAATTTGTTTACATTTTCTAATTAAAGACAAAGACAAATGAAATACCCGTGTAACTTTCCTTTCCTTAATTATAATTTTTTAGTAGTAGAATGGTAAAATAATTGTTTGGGACAAGATGGCGCGAAATTGAGAAAGATGACTTTCTCAATTGATTTAACGATAGGCCCTAAATAGGCCCTTGGCACTTAACGTAGTATTTGAAAATAGGCCCAAAATAGGCCCCCGGCACAAAGAATGTTAAGCGTCAGTTTCTATGTTCTATCGCAAACTCTGGCGAGGGTAATTCCACAGGTTACGCTTGAGAGACATGGTGACATTGCCCACATTTTCCATACATTAGCTCCTAGGAGATGATCATTTAATTTTGAGAGAGTGTTGATTTAGATGATTTATTTTCATGTCAATTAAAAGACAGATTATCTATTGTCAAAATTTCCTAAGGTAAACGTTAGATTATTTATTTCAAAAGTATGACAGCCCTGATATCCCATCCCTTCACAAAGTACAGGGTTAGATATCAGTTGTAACAGGCTAGGGGCTAAGGTTTATGAACAAAATCTCTGTGGACCTAACAACAAAGTCTTATTTCAAAGAGGCATTTTTGTCAATTGAAGCAGCCAATTTTGCTGGTAGCCGGTTCTTAGGGAAAACACTGCATCTACCCTTCTACCCATCATAGTTAGAATTGTCCAATTCATTATTTTCCCTGATTTAAAGGTTCGAAACATGGTCTGGTCCACTGCATTTTTCTTTTTCTCATGTTACAGTAGATTTAGATGGAATATTGAGTTACATTTTTGTCTAATTCAAAAAAATTCAAAAAGCTTGTAAAGATATTCATTTTGAACATATAACCTTATTTGCAGCCATGAAGGGCAAGGTGTCTAACTATGCCAAGCGGATGGCCCATCTGTCTGCCAGGATATTCGGGGAGTACACGGGAGAGAGGACATACAATGCCAACCAAATCATCAATGAATTCAAGAGTATGCCAAAATATAAGGACCCTAATATCATAAACTATTACCCAAAGCACCCTGAGGCCACATGGCTCCTAAACAGACTTAGACATCATGGATTGTTCAGGTAAATGTTTTGAAATATTGTGTAACTGCTGATCATGAAAAACTAGGTTCATGTTTGATGGTAGAAATAGCATTGAAAATAAAATTTGTGCAACATAATTAAATGAGAACTGCATTGCCTCACATGGTTTAATAAAGCTTATTGAAAAAAAAGCACTAACTTAATTAACACTGTCAATAAATGCTTAATTAAAGAAAATGCTGATTCCATGACAGTTGATAAAAGAAATCATAATTTAAAATTCATAAGCTGCTTCAACTAAAAACAAAAATCAATGTCACAGATTATTAGATTAGATGTGTACATTTATTTATCTTAATTTGATTTATACAATGGCTTTTCATTGCAGTCTGAAATTGGTTTCGGGAAGATAGAATCGTATACCAAGCTAGATAAACTGGGAGAGGTGAGTAAACAAAGGAAGATAACTCTGTTATCATAGTAAATTTCACTTAACATATAATAATTTAGACTTTGTACTATACCATGGAGTCATTATGATCTGATTCAGTATTTGATGCTGATTTTGAAGTGTCCCTCTCTTAGTACTAATTGTTTGTATACCAGTAACATAAAATACTTTGTTATTTTTAAATTATCCTCCTTAAAAAAATCTTAAGTTATTTAAAAACCTGAACTGATTCATGCTCATGAAAAACTATCACAATTGGTGTTTTATATCACATTAAATTTAATATGTATATACAGGAGAGTGAGAAATTGAAATTTCCTATTTTACTTTAATATGAACACATTGAAAAAGGCAACAAAATATGAGTCCTCTGATATATAAGTACTGATGCAATTTCATCCTGTACTTGTTTGGTTCTATATATCCTAAACAGCTACCCCCCCCCCCCCCTCCCAATCCTCTGAATCAGTTCCTCAATACATATATAAGAAGAGAACAGAAGGACTTTAAAAATTCTATAAAATAACTAGTACATATGACTTACATATATTTAGATATTACTACTCTGTACCACATTTTAGGGTACCTATGCCACTGTGTTCAAAGGAAAAAGTCGGCTAACAGACAATTTGGTTGCTCTAAAAGAAATCCGCCTGGAGCACGAAGAGGGCGCTCCCTGTACAGCCATACGGGAAGGTAAGGGAACCAGTCAAGTCATGTGGTACCTTAAGAAGTACTTGTCAAGTCACATGATATCTTGGGAAGACTTTGTCAAGTCACATTGCACCTCAGGCCCACAGTGTTGGCTAAGGTCACCAGAAACTTTGAAGTTAAGGCAAGCAGATAAATTACTTGGTACTGAGAATCACTAGTATAGTAAGGTGGTGTAGACAAAGCAACAAGACAAGACTTATATGGCTCAAGTCAAAATTTAAGACAATTTAAATTTATTTAAGTTCAAGTTTATTTAAAGATCATTTGTAATTGTGACTTTTTAGCTCACCTGAGCCGAAGGCTCAAGTGAGCTTTTCTGATCAAAATTTGTCCATTGTCTGTCGTCGTTGTCGTTCTCGTCGTTGTCGTCGTAAACTTTTCACATTTTCATCTTCTTCTCAAGAACCACTGGGCCAATTTCAACCAAACTTAGCACAAAGTATCCTTGGGTGAAGGGGATTCAAGTTTGTTCAAATGAAGGGCCACGCCCTTTTTCAAGGGGAGATAATCATGAATTTGTTAAAAATTAATGGCATTTTTAGAAAATCTTCTTCTCCAGAACCGCTGGGCCAGGAAAGATGAAACTCATGTGGAATCATCCTCAGGTAGTGTGGATTCAAGTTTGTTCAAATCATGACCCCCGGGGCAAGGGTGGGGCCAAAATGGCAGGCCGAAGTTTTACATAGGAATATATAGGAAAAATCTTTAAAAATCTTCTTCTCCAAAACCACTGGGCCAGGAAAGATGAAACTCATGTGGAATCATCCTCAGGTAGAGGAGATTTAAATTTGTTCAAATCATGACCCCCGGGGCAAGGGTGGGGCCAAAATTGCTGACCCTAGTTTTACATAGGAATCTATATGATAAATCTTTAAAAATCTTTATCTCCAGAACCACTAGGACAGGAAAGATGAAACTCATGTGGAATCATCCTCAGGTAGTGTAGATTCAAATTTGTTCAAATCATGACCCCCGGGGCAAGGGTGGGGCCAAAATGGCCGACCCTAGTTTTACGTATGAAAAATCTTTAAAAATCTTCTTCTCCAGAACCACTGGGCCAGGAAAGATGAAACTCATGTGGAATCATCCTCAGGTAGTGTAGATTCAAGTTTGTTCAAATCATGACCCCCGGGGCAAGGGTGGGGCCAAAATGGCCGACCAAAGTTTTACATAAGAATATATAGGAAAAATCTTTAAAAATCTTCTTCAGAACCACTGGGCTAGAAATGATGAAACTCATGTGGAATCATCCTCAGGTAGTGCAGATTCAAATTTGTTCAAATCATGATCCCCGGGGCAAGGGTGGGGCCAAAATGGCCGACCAAAGTTTTACATAAGAATATATAGGAAAAATCTTTAAAAATCTTCTTCTCCAGAATCTCTGGTCCAGGAAAGATGAAACTCATGTGGAATCATCCTCAGGTAGTGTAGATTCAAGTTTGTTCAAATCAAGACCCCCGGGGCAAGGGTGGGGCCAAAATTGCCGACAAAAATTTTACATAGGAATATATAAGAAAAATCTTTAAAAATCTTCTCTTCAAGAACCACCAGGACAGGAAAGATGAAACTCATGTGGAATTATCCTCAGGTAGTGTAGATTCAAATTTGTTAAAATCATGACCCCCGGGGCAAGATGGGGCTAAAATGGCCGACCAAAGTTTTACATTGGAATATATAGGAAAAATCTTTAAAAATCTTCTTCTCCAGAACCACTGGGCCAGAAAAGATGAAACTCATGTGGAATCTTCCTCAGGTAGTGTAGATTCAAGTTTGTTAAAATCATGACCCCCGGGGCAAGGGTGGGGCCAAAATGGCCGACCCTAGTTTTACGTAGGAAAAATCTTTAAAAATCTTCTTCTCCAGAACCACTGGGCCAGGAAAGATGAAACTCATGTGGAAGCATCCTCAGGTAGTGTAGATTCAAGTTTGTTCAAATCATGACCCCCGGGCAAGGGTGGGGCCAAAATGGCCGACCAAATTTTTACATAGGAATATATAGGAAAAATCTTTAAAAATCTTCTTCTCCAGAACCACTGGGCCAGAAAAGATGAAACTCATGTGGAATCATCCTCAGGTAGTGTAGATTCAAGTTTGTTCAAATCATGACCCCCGGGGCAAGGGTGGGGCCAAAAGGGCCGACCCTAGTTTTACAGTAGGAATATATAGCAAAAATCTATAAAAATCTTCTTCTCCAGAACCACTGGTCCAGGAAAGATGAAACTCATGTGGAATCATCTTCAGGTAGTGTAGATTCAAGTTTGTTCAAATCATGACCCCCGGGGCAAGGGTGGGGCCAAAATGGCGGACCAAAGTTTTACATAGGAATATATAGGAAAAATCTTTAAAAATCTTCTTCTCCAGAACCACTGGGCCAGAAAAGATGAAACTCATGTGGAATCATCCTCAGGTAGTGTAGATTCAAGTTTGTTCAAATTATGACCCCCGGGGCAAGGGTGGGGCCAAAATGGGCGACCAAAGTTTTACATTGGAATATATAGGAAAAATCTTTAAAAATCTTCTTCTCCAGAATCTCTGGTCCAGGAAAGATGAAACTCATGTGGAATCATCCTCAGGTAGTGTAGATTCAAGTTTGTTCAAATCAAGACCCCCGGGGCAAGGGTGGGGCCAAAATGGCCGACCAAAATTTTACATAGGAATATAAAAGAAAAATCTTTAAAAATCTTCTCCTCAAGAACCACCAGGACAGGAAAGATGAAACTCATGTGGAATTATCCTCAGGTAGTGTAGATTCAAATTTGTTCAAATCATGACCCCCCGGGCAAGATGGGGCCAAAATGGCGGACCAAAGTTTTACATTGGAATATATAGGAAAAATCTTTAAAAATCTTCTTCTCCAGAACCACTGGGCCAGAAAAGATGAAACTCATGTGGAATCTTCCTCAGGTAGTGTAGATTCAAGTTTGTTCAAATCAAGACCCCCGGGGCAAGGGTGGGGCCAAAATGGCCGACCAAAATTTTACATAGGAATATATAAGAAAAATCTTAAAAAATCTTCTTCTCCAGAACCACTGGTCCAGGAAAGATGAAACTCATGTGGAATTATCCTCAGGTAGTGTAGATTCAAATTTGTTCAAATCATGACCCCCCGGGCAAGATGGTGCCAAAATGGCCGACCAAAATTTTACACAGGAATATATAGGAAAAATCTTTAAAAATATTCTTCTCCAGAACCACTGGGCCAGAAAAGATGAAACTCATGTGGAATCTTCCTCAGGTATTGTAGACTCAAGTTTGTTCAAATCATGACCCCCGGGGCAAGGGTGAGGCCAAAATGGCCGACCCTAGTTTTACGTATGAAAAATCTTTAAAAATCTTCTTCTCCAGAACCACTGGGCCAGGAAAGGTGAAACTCATGTGGAAGCATCCTCAGATAGTGTAGATTCAAGTTTGTTCAAATCATGACCCCCGGGGCAAGGGTGGGGCCAAAATGGCCGACCAAAGTTTTACATAGGAATATATAAGAAAAATCTTTAAACATCTTCTTCTCCAGAACCACTGGGCCAGGAAAGATGAAACTCATGTGGAATCATCCTCAGGTAGTGTAGATTCAAGTTTGTTCAAATCATGACCCCCGGGGCAAGGGTGGGGCCAAAATGGCCGACCAAAGTTTTACATAGGAATATATAGGAAAAATCTTTAAAAATCTTCTTCTCCAGAACCACTGCGCCAGAAAAGATGAATCTCATGTGGAAGCATCCTCAGGTAGTGTAGATTCAGGTTTAATCAAATCATGACCCCCGGGGCAAGGGTGGGGCCAAAAGGGCCGACCCTAGTTTTACATAGGAATATATAGGAAAAATCTTTAAAAATCTTCTTCTCCAGAACCACTGGGCCAGAAAATATGAAACTCATGTGGAATCATCCTCAGGTAGTGTAGATTCAAGTTTGTTCAAATCATGACCCCCCGGGCAAGATGGGGCCAAAATGGCCGACCAAAGTTTTACATTGGAATATATAGGAAAAATCTTTAAAAATCTTCTTCTCAACAACCACTGGGCCAGAAAAGATGAAACTCATGTGGAATCTTCCTCAGGTAGTGTAGATTCAAGTTTGTTCAAATCATGACCCCCGGGGCAAGGGTGGGGCCAAAATGGCCGACCCTAGTTTTACATAGGAAAAATCTTTAAAAATCTTCTTCTCCAGAACCACTGGGCCAGGAAAGATGAAACTCATGTGGAAGCATCCTCAGGTAGTGTAGATTCAAGTTTGTTCAAATCATGACCCCCGGGGCAAGGGTGTGGCCAAAATGGCCGACCAAATTTTTACATAGGAATATATAGGAAAAATCTTTAAAAATCTTCTTCTCCAGAACCACTGGGCCAGAAAAGATGAAACTCATGTGGAATCATCCTCAGGTAGTGTAGATTCAAGTTTGTTCAAATCATGACCCCCGGGGCAAGGGTGGGGCCAAAAGGGCCGACCCTAGTTTTACGTAGGAATATATAGGAAAAATCTTTAAAAATCTTCTTCTCCAGAACCACTGGTCCAGGAAAGATGAAACTCATGTGGAATCATCTTCAGGTAGTGTAGATTCAAGTTTGTTCAAATCATGACCCCCGGGGCAAGGGTGGGGCCAAAATGGCCGACCAAAGTTTTACATAGGAATATATAGGAAAAATCTTTAAAAATCTTCTTCTCCAGAACCACTGGGCCAGAAAAGATGAAACTCATGTGGAATCATCCTCAGGTAGTGTAGATTCAAGTTTGTTCAAATTATGACCCCCGGGGCAAGGGTGGGGCCAAAATGGGCGACCAAAGTTTTACATTGGAATATAGGAAAAATCTTTAAAAATCTTCTTCTCCAGAATCTCTGGTCCAGGAAAGATGAAACTCATGTGGAATCATCCTCAGGTAGTGTAGATTCAAGTTTGTTCAAATCAAGACCCCCGGGGCAAGGGTGGGGCCAAAATGGCCGACCAAAATTTTACATAGGAATATATAGGAAAAATCTTTAAAAATCTTCTTCTCCAGAACCACTTGGCCAGAAAAGATGAAACTCATGTGGAATCATCCTCAGGTAGTGTAGATTCAAGTTTGTTCAAATCATGACCCCCCGGGCAAGATGGGGCCAAAATGGCGGACCAAAGTTTTACATTGGAATATATAGGAAAAATCTTTAAAAATCTTCTTCTCCAGAACCACTGGGCCAGAAAAGATGAAACTCATGTGGAATCTTCCTCAGGTAGTGTAGATTCAAGTTTGTTCAAATCAAGACCCCCGGGGCAAGGGTGGGGCCAAAATGGCCGACCAAAATTTTACATAGGAATATATAAGAAAAATCTTAAAAAATCTTCTTCTCCAGAACCACTGGTCCAGGAAAGATGAAACTCATGTGGAATTATCCTCAGGTAGTGTAGATTCAAATTTGTTCAAATCATGACCCCCCGGGCAAGATGGGGCCAAAATGGCCGACCAAAATTTTACATAGGAATATATAAAAAAATCTTTAAAAATCTTCTTCTCCAGAACCACTGGGCCAGAAAAGATGAAACTCATGTGGAAGCATCCTCAGGTAGTGTAGATTCAAGTTTGTTCAAATCATGACCCCCGGGGCAAGGGTGGGGCCAAAATGGCCAACCCTAGTTTTACGTATGAAAAATCTTTAAAAATCTTCTTCTCCAGAACCACTGGGCCAGGAAAGGTGAAACTCATGTGGAAGCATCCTCAGATAGTGTAGATTCAAGTTTGTTCAAATCATGACCCCCGGGGCAAGGGTGGGGCCAAAATGGCCGACCAAAGTTTTACATAGGAATATATAAGAAAAATCTTTAAACATCTTCTTCTCCAGAACCACTGGGCCAGGAAAGATGAAACTCATGTGGAATCATCCTCAGGTAGTGTAGATTCAAGTTTGTTCAAATCATGACCCCCGGGGCAAGGGTGGGGCCAAAATGGCCGACCCAAGTTTTACATAGGAATATATAGGAAAAATCTTTAAAAATCTTCTTCTCCAGAACCACTGCGCCAGAAAAGATGAATCTCATGTGGAAGCATCCTCAGGTAGTGTAGATTCAAGTTTGTTCAAATCATGACCCCCGGGGCAAGGGTGGGGCCAAAAGGGCCGACCCTAGTTTTACATAGGAATATATAGGAAAAATCTTTAAAAATCTTCTTCTCCAGAACCACTGGGCCAGAAAAGATGAAACTCATGTGGAATCATCCTCAGGTAGTGTAGATTCAAGTTTGTTCAAATCATGACCCCCCGGGCAAGATGGGGCCAAAATGGCCGACCAAAGTTTTACATTGGAATATATAGGAAAAATCTTTAAAAATCTTCTTCTCCAGAACCACTGGGCCAGAAAAGATGAAACTCATGTGGAATCTTCCTCAGGTAGTGTAGATTCAAGTTTGTTCAAATCAAGACCCCCGGGGCAAGGGTGGGGCCAAAATGGCCGACCAAAATTTTACATAGGAATATATAAGAAAAATCTTAAAAAATCTTCTTCTCCAGAACCACTGGTCCAGGAAAGATGAAACTCATGTGGAATTATCCTCAGGTAGTGTAGATTCAAATTTGTTCAAATCATGACCCCCCCCGGCAAGATGGGGCCAAAATGGCCGACCAAAATTTTACATAGGAATATATAGGAAAAATCTTTAAAAATCTTCTTCTCCAGAACCACTGGGCCAGAAAAGATGAAACTCATGTGGAATCTTCCTCAGGTAGTGTAGATTCAAGTTTGTTCAAATCATGACCCCCGGGGCAAGGGTGGGGCCAAAATGGCCGACCCTAGTTTTATGTATGAAAAATCTTTTAAAAATCTTCTTCTCCAGAACCACTGGGCCAGGAAAGGTGAAACTCATGTGGAAGCATCCTCAGATAGTGTAGATTCAAGTTTGTTCAAATCATGACCCCCGGGGCAAGGGTGGGGCCAAAATGGCCGACCAAAGTTTTACATAGGAATATATAAGAAAAATCTTTAAACATCTTCTTCTCCAGAACCACTGGGCCAGAAAAGATGAAACTCATGTGGAATCATCCTCAGTATAGATTCAAGTTTGTTCAAATCATGACCCCCGGGGTAGGGTGGGGCCAAAAGGGCCGACCATAGTTTTACGTAGGAATATATAGGAAAAATCTTTAAAAATCTTCTTCTCCAGAACCACTGGTCCAGGAAAGATGAAACTCATGTGGAATCATCTTCAGGTAGTGTAGATTCAAGTTTGTTCAAATCATGACCCCCGGGGCAAGGGTGGGGCCAAAATGGCCGACCAAAGTTTTACATAGGAATATATAGGAAAAATCTTTAAAAATCTTCTTCTCCAGAACCACTGGGCCAGAAAAGATGAAACTCATGTGGAATCATCCTCAGGTAGTGTAGATTCAAGTTTGTTCAAATTATGACCCCCGGGGCAAGGGTGGGGCCAAAATGGGCGACCAAAGTTTTACATTGGAATATATAGGAAAAATCTTTAAAAATCTTCTTCTCCAGAATCTCTGGTCCAGGAAAGATGAAACTCATGTGGAATCATCCTCAGGTAGTGTAGATTCAAGTTTGTTCAAATCAAGACCCCCGGGGCAAGGGTGGGGCCAAAATGGCCGACCAAAATTTTACATAGGAATATAAAAGAAAAATCTTTAAAAATCTTCTCCTCAAGAACCACCAGGACAGGAAAGATGAAACTCATGTGGAATTATCCTCAGGTAGTGTAGATTCAAATTTGTTCAAATCATGACCCCCCGGGCAAGATGGGGCCAAAATGGCCGACCAAAGTTTTACATTGGAATAATAAGGAAAAATCTTTAAAAATCTTCTTCTCCAGAACCACTGGGCCAGAAAAGATGAAACTCATGTGGAATCTTCCTCAGGTAGTGTAGATTCAAGTTTGTTCAAATCAAGACCCCCGGGGCAAGGGTGGGGCCAAAATGGCCGACCAAAATTTTACATAGGAATATATAAGAAAAATCTTAAAAAATCTTCTTCCCCAGAACCACTGGTCCAGGAAAGATGAAACTCATGTGGAATTATCCTCAGGTAGTGTAGATTCAAATTTGTTCAAATCATGACCCCCCGGGCAAGATGGGGCCAAAATGGCCGACCAAAATTTTACATAGGAATATATAGGAAAAATCTTTAAAAATCTTCTTCTCCAGAACCACTGGGCCAGAAAAGATGAAACTCATGTGGAATCTTCCTCAGGTAGTGTAGATTCAAGTTTGTTCAAATCATGACCCCCGGGGCAAGGGTGGGGCCAAAATGGCCGACCCTAGTTTTACGTATGAAAAATCTTTAAAAATCTTCTTCTCCAGAACCACTGGGCCAGGAAAGGTGAAACTCATGTGGTAGCATCCTCAGATAGTGTAGATTCAAGTTTGTTCAAATCATGACTCCCGGGGCAAGGATGGGGCCAAAATGGCCGACCAAAGTTTTACATAGGAATATATAAGAAAAATCTTTAAACATCTTCTTCTCCAGAACCACTGGGCCAGGAAAGATGAAACTCATGTGGAATCATCCTCAGGTAGTGTAGATTCAAGTTTGTTCAAATCATGACCCCCGGGGCAAGGGTGGGGCCAAAATGGCCGACCCAAGTTTTACATAGGAATATATAGGAAAAATCTTTAAAAATCTTCTTCTCCAGAACCACTGCGCCAGAAAAGATGAATCTCATGTGGAAGCATCCTCAGGTAGTGTAGATTCAACTTTGTTCAAATCATGACCCCCGGGGCAAGGGTGGGGCCAAAAGGGCCGACCCTAGTTTTACATAGGAATATATAGGAAAAAATCTTTAAAAATCTTCTTCTCCAGAACCACTGGGCTAGGAAAGATGAAATTCATGTGGAATCATCCTCAGGTAGTGTAGATTCAAGTTTGTTCAAATCATGACCCCCGGGGCAAGATGGGGCCAAAATGGCCGACCCAAGTTTTACATAGGGATATATAGGAAAATCTTTTAAGATCTTCTTTTCCAGTACTTCAAAGCTATGATTAGTGATATTTTTATGGAATCTTCCTCAGGTAGTGTAAGTTTGTTCAAATGATGAACGCCTGGAGGGGGGGGGGGGGGTAAATTCAAGCCCGATGTGCTCAGGTGAGCGCTGTGGCCCTTGGGCCTCTTGTTAGCTCACCTGAGCCAAAGGCTCAAGTGAGCTTTTCTGATCACATTTTGTCCGTCGTCCGTCCGTCTGTCTGTCCGTCTGTCTGTCCGTCTGTAAACTTTTCACATTTTCGACTTCTTCTCAAGGACCACTGGGCCAATTTTGACCAAACTTGGTACAAAGCATTCTTGGATGAAGGGGAATTTGTTAAAATGAAGGGACATATCCCCTCGCAAGGGGAGATAATCAAGAAAAGACAAAAATAGGGTTGGGTCATTAAAAAATCTTCTTCTCAAGAACCACTGGGCCAGTAAAGCTGAAACTTAGGTGGAAGCATCCCGGGGTAGTGTAGATTTTAAATTGTTCAAATCATGACCCCTGGGGGAAGGGCGGGGCCACAATGGGGTATCAAAATTTTACATAGAAATATACAGGAAAAATCTTTGAAAATCTTCTTCTCAGGAACCACTGGGCCAGAAAAGCTGAAACTTATGTGGAAGCATCCTGGTATAATGTAGATTCTAAATTGTTCAAATAATGATCCCCGGGGGAAGGGCGGGGCCACAATGGGGAATCAAAGTTTATATAGAAATATACAGGAAAAATCTTTGAAAATCTTCTTCTCAAGAACCACTTGGCCAGAAAAGCTGAAACTTATGTGGAAGCATCCTGGTATAGTGTAGATTTTAAATTGTTCAAATCATGACCCCCGGGGGAAGGGCGGGGCCACAATGGGGTATCAAAGTTTTACATAGAAATATACAGGAAAAATCTTTGAAAATCATCTTCTCAAGAACCACTGGGCCAGAAAAGCTGAAACTTATGTGGAAGCATTCTGGGGTAGTGTTAATTCTAAATTGTAGGAATCATGACCCCTGGGGGAAGGGCGGGTCCATTATAGGGAATCAAAGTTTTACATAGAAATATATAGAAAAAAATCTTTGAAAATCTTCTCAGGAACCACTGGGCCAAAAAAGCTGAAACATATGTGCCCATGGAAGGATCATGGGGTAGTGTAGATTTCAAAATGTCTAAATTATGATCAGTGGGGTAGGGTGGGGATGCATTATGTATAACAAGGGGGAAATCTGGTAAAGAACAGAATGGTCAAAGCTTCTCAGGTGAGCGATGTGGCCCATGGGCCTCTTGTTGATGATGTGTCTTATTAACATTAATTTTCTTTTTTACACAGGTTAGATAGTGAGGGATTAGATCTTCTATCAAAGCTGCTTCTGGTAAGGGGAAATAACTGTAGAAAAAAAAAATTGCTTTATATAGGTGTATAAACAAAAAATGCACTGCATCTTTATTTTTTGTTGACTACATAAGTAGTTGAATTGAAGAACTGAAAACAAATATCAATTTATTCAGAAAAAATACATCATTGATACTTAAATCTCACCTTTAAGTTTATAATGGTATCTTTTGTGAAGAATACAATTACAATTTCATGTTAATACTAAAATCACAGATTGGTGTAGTTTCTTTAACTAATTTGTAATATTAAACTTTCTCTGTATATTACATTATCATTTTGATTTTATTTGTTGCAAATATACACATTTTCAACTGGATGGATAAAGCAGATATTTAAAAAAAATCAGTTTGATATTCTCTATTTAATGTTAATCTGTCTGTGTAGAGGTGGATTTATTTTCTGTACGTAAGCTCTAAGACAGATAATGTATTCCTGATTTTCATTAATGAGGAGGCTAAGAAGAGTATTTTTTCTGTACATCCCCATTACAGCTTACAATGTATCCCTGGTGGGTTTTTTTTTCAGTATGAAGCTAAGAAGAGATCCTCTGCTGCTGAAGGAATGAGACACGCCTTCTTCAACAGTTTCGGACCAAGTGTTCACCGACTGCCCGACAGTACGTATATCTAATATACAGATATTTACACATTGACAACAGTTTCAGACCAAGTGTTCACCGACTGCCTGACAGTATGTACACTAATCTCTAATATACAGATATTTACACATTGACAACAGTTTCGGACCAAGTGTTCACCGACTGCCCGACAGTACGTATATCTAATATACAGATATTTACACATTGACAACAGTTTCGGACCAAGTGTTCACCAACTGCCCGACAGTATGTACACTAATCTCGAATATACAGATATTAACAGGCAGAAAACTTCATTGGACTGGAAGCATGCACATACAAAAAAAAAATAATTAAAACATTTTAGTGGATATTTTTGGTAGAGATTTTCTCTTTTTATTCCCCCTTTAATGAAGTTTTTAGTTTCTGCCCTGTTGGTCCATCTGACTATCTGTCTGTGTGCACAAAAACTATAACCTTGCCAATAACTTTTGAGTGGGTGGGGTTATGGCTTTCATATTTCACGTGTATATTCCTTGTGACAAGACCTTTCTTTGGGTATCACAAAATTTGATCTTGACCTTGGAGTTTGACCTACTTTTACAAAAAATACCACTCTAATCTTGGCTTTAACTTTTGAACAGTTGGAGCTTGGTCTTTCAAACTTCACATGTGTGTTCATTGTGATAAGACTTTTCAGTGCCAGGGTATAAATTTTTTTCACCTTCTGACCTTGAGTTTAGAGTTTGACCCAATTTTTAAAAACTTCAACCTTGGCCATTCCTTTTGAGCAGTTCAAACCAGGGCTTTCATATTTCACAGGCGTATTTATTGTAACAAGATCTTTCTTTGGGTACCAACACTTTAGACTTTTGGAGTTTGATGTGCATTTAAGAAAATTTAACCCTCACCATAAGCTGTTATTGAAGCACATCCTTCAGTAGTCATAGGGTAGTTTTCCATACATTGCTGATTTTAGCTCCCTCTGTGGTCACTGATCTCTCTATCCTTAAATGTCCAGAGACTGGTTAAAACTGGTTACAAGGTTACCTGTAGACCACTAAAGTGGCCTTCACATGAAAATTGGTCAGATTTCTTTCTTGATTACCTCCAAAGGGCTGTTAATAGCTTGTGACTAATGGACAAGTTTTCTCCTACTTATCAACACTTTTTGTTTAAAAAAGGCCAGAACTCCAGCAAAGTATTTTGTACAATAGTGTGATAATGTGACTGCAAGTATCCTTGGCATTTATTCCTAAAACAACACAAAAATTACCTTGAAAAAAAAAATGTATTTCACAGTCAATTTTGAGTGTTAATTCGAGGAAGTAATATTGAAACCCTATTTTCCAAAGGACAATGATATAGGAACATGAAAAATCTGTAAGGTAAATTGTATCATTTTGTGATAAATACAGGGATTTTCTACTATATGATGGGAGGGGGCCTGGGCCCTTGGAATTAATTGGGAATTTAGAGACATTTTTAGCTCTTCTGAGCCAAAGGCTCAGAGAGCTAATGCTATGGCCATTTGTGCGGTGTGTGTCGTGCGGTGTGCGTTAACTTTTTAGAATATGGGCCATAACTCAAGATCCCCTTGGCCAATCAGTGTCAAATTTGTCACAGGGTATTCTTTGCCCAAGGGCTACCATTTGTACTAAAATAAGGGTTGGGACCCTAAAACAAGGGTAGATTATCAGGAAAACAAAACAAAAAGAACTGGTTGCTAAAAAATTTTCTTCTCCAGAACCACCTGGCAGATTTTCACCAAACTTACATACAAGGATCATGTTGAAGATTAAAAATTGTTCAAGGCATGACCCTGGGGCAAAGGGCGTGGTCTCAAGGTCACTTTAAAGTTGACCTAAATTTACAGTTAATAAAAATGTTCATATTTTGCTTACTATAAGGACTAGGATCATCAAATCTTGTAAATTGATGCATCTTAGGACTTCACATCATGTTAACTCAAAAGTAGGTCACGGTGACCTACTTTTTAAATTTTGCGGTCATTTGTTTTCAAATTGATTTAAAGGCATATTTTGGATTTTGGCCTATGATCATCAAACTTAGTATTGATGCATCTTGGGTCAACGTCAACTTAAAAGTAGGTCACTCTGACCTACTTTTTGAACTTTATGACTTATCCTTATCAAAACATTTAATCCCATTATTTCAGGCACTGAAAGGGTTAGAATCATCAAATCTTGTAAGTTGCTGCATCATGGGACCTTAAAACATATTTGAAAAATTAGGTCACTGTGACCTACTTTTAGAATTTTGCAGGCATTTGTTTTCAAATTGTTTAAAAGGCATATTTTGATTACCTTCATATGATCATCAAATTTGGTCGCAGATGCATCTTGGGACTCTGAAAAATGTTGACCTAAAATGTATACGGTGACCCTGGTGCCATTTTATGGCTATATTTAAGTATCTTAGGTATTCATTGGCTTAGAATCATCAAACTTTGTGAGTTGATGCATCTTGTTTGACCCACAGTTTTTAATGGCTATATTTATGTATCTCCGGTACTTATTGGCTTAGAATCATCAAACTTTGTCAGTTGATGCATCTTGGGCTTTCAGAATTTTGACAAAAAGTAGGTTATGGTGACCTACTTTTGACATTTTATGGGTATATTTAAGTATCTCTAGTACTTTTTGGTTTAGAATCATAATACTTTGTCAGTTGATGCATCTTTGGTTTTTGGAGAATTCGACCAAAAAGTAGGTCATTGTGACCTACTTTTGAATATCTCAGGTATTTATTGGCTTAGAATCATCAAACTTGGTCAGCAGATGCATCTTGGGACTCTAAAAAATGTCAACAAAAATGTAGGTCACGATGACCTACTTTCGACATTTTATGGCTATATTTAAGTATCTCCGGTACTTATTGGCTTAGAATCATCAAACATTGTCAGTTGGTGCATCTTGGGTTTTCGGAGAATGTCGACGAAAAATTAGGTCACATTGACCTACTTTTTGACATTTTATGGCTATATTTTTGTATCTCTAAAGTGGCCTTCACAATCATCATACTTTTGTCAGTTGATGCATCTTGGATTTTCGATGTACCTAAAAGTAGGTCATGGTGACCTACTTTTGAATATCTCAGGTATTTATTGGCTTAGAATTATCAAACTTGGTCAGCAGATGCATCTTGGGACTCTTAAAAAATGTCAACCAAAATGTAGGTCACGTTGACGTTCTTTCGACATTTTATGGCTATATTTAAATATCTCTGGTACTTATTGGTTAAGAATCATCACACTTTATCAGGTGATGCATCTTGGGTATTTCTGAGAAACAAAGAGTAAAGTGACCTACTTTTGAAAATCTCAATTTATTGGCTTAGAATTATCAAACTTAGTCAGCAGATGCATCTTGGGACTCTGAAAATATCAACTTAAATGTAGGTCAAGATGACCTACTTTCCAAATTTTATGGCTATATTTAAGTATCTTAGGTATTTATTGGCTAAGGATAATCAAACTTTGTCACTTGATGCATTTTGTGATTTCCAAGAATGTAGACCAAAAAGTAGTTCTAATTGGCTAAGAATCATCAAACTTTGTCAGGTGATGCCACTTGGGTCTTTTATAGGATACTTAGGGTTAGAGGCTTCAAATAAAAGTGATAGGTTGTACAATATATCAGAAGAGCGATTCAAGGCCCTTGGGCCTCTTGTTTCCATTAAAAGGAAATTAATTTGTATAACAATTTTCAAGAAAAAAAAAACATAAATGATGGATAAATTTCAGGGGTTTATTTTATTATTAAGAACTTTAAATCAAAGATTATTTATAAAAAAAAAAAAAAAAACATCACTTGAACAGTGCATCTTAAAATTTTAGTCATCCATTGATTTCCAACTACGACTGTTACACACAGCTATTTATAGGGCTGAAACGATACACCCCCTCCACGATACGATACATATTGCAATACTTGTGTCACAATTCAATTTTTTCAATACAATACATTTTTTAAAAGAAACAGATGATTAAGTTAAAGAAAACATGTATTCAGATTCCAAAAGATACATAAAAGGTGGCGATACAAAAAAAAAACACTTTTTTTGCTTCTGTCGATTAAAAAAGCACATTGTCTGTGTCAATTCTACAACCACAGCCTCACAGCTCTAAAACTTCCTCTGTCTCAATTTTCTTTCTCTTGAGTGTCAAAATGAGGACGAAGACAGTCAATTCAAGAGGTAATCTAACCTGATTATAAAATATGTATTGAATTGAAAATTGAGGTAGTGAATTGAATATTGAATTGAAGAATTATATTGAACAATATCGATATTTCGATGAATTTTTTCAGCCCTAGCTATTTATAGACTATATTTCTATTTTAAGCTGTCTCCATTTTTACTGTACCCGCTATTGTATTAATCTATACTTTTCTATTTTTAGCTGTCTCCATTTTTACTGTACCCGGTATTGTTTTACATAAAGACCCAGGAATGAGATCTTCTTCCCTGGCAAATTCAGGTATGTTACCATAGCAACTGAACAACATGATTTTGTACTTTAAATTATGACTTCTAATTTAGTTTTATAGTAATTTTCCTTCTTCATTTTTGTCATGAATTTCTTTCTAGGGAAAATTCGTCGACAGAGTA
>NW_026934645.1:0-5963 GCF_032062105.1 Saccostrea cuccullata | reverse complement strand
AAACCGATTTACAAGCTATAATAACTTTGATAATGTAAAAAATGAAGTTCCTTGGATAGGTACTGGTTATGTTTTGTTTTTGTGATGACAGCTGCAATGGTTTTAAATAATGCATTTTTTTTATCTTTTGTGGAAATGAAATATTCATGATGAATCTATTACAATTACATGCAAGGAAAATTTAAATAAAATATCATTTCAATAAATTATTCACCTTTTATTATTATACTTTCTTTTCATTCCATAGGTTGGTAATGATGAGTATTTTTTTGTTTCCCATGGCAGCAGGATTAATATTCAGTTTTAAACGTAAAATATTTATAGATTGACCCTCCTAAAGGGTGTATTTTGTTCTTATTCTGTGATATTTTCTAAAGAGAAAATAGGTCAATATTTGTTTGACTTAACAACGCAATTAAGAATTAAACACTAGAGACAATATTTTTTTTAATAAAAAGCGACATTCAAATAATACAAAATCATTTTTTTTTCTTGATTTACAAAAAATCTACGGAACGACTTTCCTCTTTTAATATCCGTAAAACATAATGAAAAAAAAAGAATAATTATGCTCATAAAATATACAATTAGGACCATAACAAATTTGAAGCAGTTAACGCCATCAGACGTGAGATGAAGTTCCTCTGAAAATCTGCTAACCACAAATCCGCCTGAGTTAGTTTTTAAGGAATCATTTATATAATATTTATTCATTTGTTAGACGTTGCTTCTTTTTTTTTTTAAACTTATTGAACAAAATTTGTTTCCTGGATTTTTTTCTTCTTAATAAATTTGCAATAATTTTAAGGAATGGGATATTTTTCTATCCGGATTAAAGAACAAGAAGTCCATAAGCCTTATAAGTCGCCTGAGTATCGGTACAACATTCCAACAAATGAATTTGGTTTGTGTTTTAAAACAGAGGCCATTTTGAAATTTTGAAAGAGGCACCATTGCTTATCATCAGTATACACATAACAGGCTTACTTTGGTCCCTTTATATCCAGGAAAAGATCAGAGTAACAAAGAGAAAGTGCAATTTCCCTTATTTACAGATTTGTACCCTACCCGACAGGGGAAACTGAACTTGGAGCCAGATATTTCAAAATGTTGGCAATTTTACAATAAATACCGGTGAGTAATAGAAAAAGGTTAAATTTTAAATATTTATCTATTAACAGACTATACTGCTGTTATTATGAGCTCAGTACTTTGTAGCCTCCTCAGAGCATGACGTTAGTATTCAGTTTGAAAAGAATAAAATACTAGATTTGACACTTCCAGATGGATGTACCTTGGGCTTGTTCAATGACTCTTTGTATACATTTAAAAATGATTTTAAAAATCTTGAATAAAGAGCGCAATGGGAAATAAATTTTAGAGACAATACATTATTAATGGAAAGGCGATATTCAAAGAATACAGTTTCCATTTTTTCCATTAACAATAAATTCTACCAAATGAGTATTCTATTTCATGATCAATAATAGTCTAATTGGAGTTAAAAAAAAGATGTGTTTGTGAAACACTTTGCGCCCGGCGGCAAAAAAAAATGAAAAAGCTATTTTTTGCATACTACCATAGGTAACAGTCAAGGTCACAAGGTTATTGACCTAGTTGATGTCGTTTGAAAGAACTTGATTAGTTGAGTATGCACACCAAATATGAAGTCTCTATCTTATATGGTTCAAATGTTATGGCGAAGGTTAAAGTTTGCAGACAGAAAAGCTATTTTTAGCATATAAGTCACATTCAAGGTCACAAGGTCATTAATATTGGTGTCATTTGAAAGCACCTAATTAGTGAAGTATCCATATCAAATATGAAGATTCTACCTTTCATGGTTCAAAAGTTATGGTGAAGGTTAAAGTTTGGAGACAAACAAACAAACAAACAGACAGACAGACAGGACAAAAACAATATGCCCCTCGGATCTATCGATCCGGGCGCATAAAAACATCCAGTTTACTGTTGTTCTATGGCATCTTTTTTTTGGTCACGAATGTTAGAGGAGAGACCGACCGGGATACGTAAAATTATAGCTGACTGTCTTTGGAAGAAAATATAATCGAGGAAAATAACATACCTATTTAATAAAATTTAACTCCGTATGAATATCACAAAATACTAGTATTCACAATAACTGCTCCTAAACCCCCTTTTAGCTCTCATTGCAAATGCCGTCCTGGCCAATTTCTATTTACAATAGATGATCAATTCCAAAGTTACATGATGTCGTCATCGTTCGTCGATTTTAATCCAAATGACAGACACAGTATAACAAAATAAAAAAAATTCTACTTTTGTTAATATTTACATGTTTCTATTCATATTTCATGAGTTAAATTACATATCTACATTCAAAATAATATCATTTAATTTGTAAAAAGTATTTATCACCCTTAGCTACACAAACCAAATCATCTGCATTTGAAGAATACAGTTATGGAAAAGAATGAAAAAAAATCAGCATACTTGTGTTAAATAATTGTCTTTGAGATAACTGGTATGACAATGGAACTGTGAAGAAATGTTTTTATGCAACCAAAGCTGGGGAATGCTGTTGCATGTAATGTGTTAATTTTTAGGAAACGAATGGTCAAGAAAAACTCCAACGCTTGAATGAGAACGAAATTCTTTTATAATCTTAAGGTAAGTCACTCCTCAGCTTTTTAGAAAAGTTCACGCAGAACTTTTTACTTCAAAACTACTTATTTAAATTCAATTTTTATAACATATTTAAATTCAACAATGTAATTTTTTTAACATTCCATGAAAAAACTGCTCAAAAATCTACAAAGAAGCAAGATTTATGAGGGACTATTTCTTTTGGTGGAAGGATATTTAGCAGAAATTTCTGCAAATCTGCACATTTATAAAATTTAATGTAATGGAAATTTAGCCTCACATACTTTTACTCGGAGAATATTTTCTGTTTTGAAATTGCTAAATATATTTAATATAGGTCTTAATTTATAGTTTTAGACTAAGTTTTACACCTTCCCTCATCAAACTTTTCCAAAAAATGAAAATATATTGAACAAATCAAGGTCAAATCTACACCATTTTTTGCCTGAAAAACACATATTTTGACAAATATTTCAAAATTAACATCACTGACCCCACCCTTTTCTTTCATTATTTTAAACTACTTGATACTTGTGACTGATCAGCACTCAAGTCGTAAAAAGTTTGATATAAGAAATTTTTTTATAGCCTATTAAGTTTTTTAATACCCCCAATAAGTTATTTTTTAGTGCAAAAAGGTCACACAATAATTTACGCGCATTAATTTGCAAGATTTGTTTAATGATAAATATTATTCAAACTTTTTTACGTAAAATAAGATTATATTTATTGCCATGATTACATGTAATCAAATATTATAAGGGTTAAAGTAATTAACCAAAGAGATGAAATTTAAGTGCAAAAAGGTCAACTTAAATGTACCGTAGATCAGTAGGTTGCACACTGACCTTCTATTTTCTTTGCGATTTTGAGTTACACTTTATGAGTACTTATCCAAAATATACTTCTAAAAAAATCCTTGATATAACAAATTTCAGGAGTGACTTACCTTAAACATTCGGCAACAGAATCTTTCAGGTTTTATAGCATTTACGGTTTGTTATAGGTGTTAATATGTTCGGTTTGAAATTCAGATGAAATGGAGCACAAATGAAATCTAAACTATCTGTGACCTATTATTGTAAGGATATTTTAGTAGCTTACCTAAACATTTACGAGCTTTCCGGTAAAAAATACCCATTTTGATATAGCAAAATACAATATAACAACAAGTAAGTTTTTTTGTAAAAAAGAACTGTTAATTATTCATTGAGAAGGTTGGAAATGACACGACAAAACCCGACACAAAAATATTTGAGAACTTTTTTGTTTTAGGCCTATGTTACCCATTTTAAATTTCAGCCACGTTGTTGTGATATATTCATACGCACTGTTTTTGATTGATATATTTCATAGTAAAGCGAAAGGAAGTTTCATTTTATTAATTTGAAATCATAATTAAATAATAAAGAATGGATTTGATTTTTTTTTCTTTGATCGAAGTATTAAAGGAAAAAAATTGAACGAAAAACATATTCATCAAGGTGATACGCGCATTGATTTTCTTTGATGCCTCGATCAAAGGAAAAAAATATTACATTCAATTTCTTGAATCACAAATCACAATTTTAATTTTTTAAATGACGTCATCTTGCCTAATAAGAAGTCATGATGTATAACTGATTTAGTCCAGTTAATTATTTGGAATACTTATTTATCCCATATTTAATCCTTAATCCCGTTGATATAGCTCATGTGATATCGTTTTCATATCACTTAGTTGTGACGTAACAGTATATTTTGCGTTAGAATGATGAAGTAAAATGAAATGGAGTCCTATATAAAACAGTGTCTAACATTGTTCGTGGTGTAAAAAACAATGGATAAAAAGAATCTCACATGATTTGTAGATGGATATGATTTCTATCCAACTCGTTGTGTGCTTTTATCCTCTCGCCAAGGCTCGGGGATATAAATCACACAACTAGTTGGAAAAAATCATATCCAACTACATATCATGTGAGATCCTATATTTATTACCCCTGCGTCCCTACTACTTTGTTGATGAAGCCAGAATTTTGATAATCTCGTTCATTTTCAGCATTTCACAAATTCTATGTTCGCTAAGGTGACCAGCATATAGTTTAAAAGTACACTTTACCCTTTTGTCTCCTTTTTACGAACATTTCCAAACAAAAGTCTAAGCAATAATTGTGAATGCGGATTTTTGTCTGTACATGTACCAGATCTGTACATAGTGGTCATTTTGTGACCGGTCGACAGGCAATGTATAACCCTGGAAGGCAACCAAACGGGGGAAAAGTGTGTCAACCAATCGAGAGGATAGTGACAGAAATTATACCTTACGAGACCCCTCAGTGAATTTCCGGTTGATTTTATTGACTACATTGTATGTAAAGTAACTTTATATGGTGTCTTATCTCAACAATTTCCTTTTTTGTCCTTTTTCAGATTTGCCCACAACATTATGTTTCTATGAATTAATTTTGAAAATAATATGCAAATATACAAGTTCATAATAGCAATCACAAGAACATACAACAAACTTTGATAGAATAGCATCCACATTTTAGTTCCTTTGAGGACAATAGCAAGTTTATTGTTCAACAATATTTAATATTAAATATTTTCCGATATGTAATTCAGCCGATTAGAAAAAAAAAATGTGCTTGGCAGTGAGAGAATATTTTGCTATTGTTCGAATTATCGATAATTATATGTTTACTTAAAAGCAGGGGCTGTTTAAAAAAAAGAATAGTTGCTTAATTTGTCTTACATTCTTTAATGAAACATATGAAGATAACGAACAGTATTCAAGATCAATAGTCCGTAAAACAATGAAAAATAGGAGTAGAGCAAACACGGACCTCCAAAACATGAAGTAGGATCAGGTGCCATGGAGGAGTGAGCATGCCCTTGCCGACCGGTCACACACGCCGTGTGCTCTTTGTCATGATCGGGAAATTAAGGGAAAATTCGCCGTCAATTCAGAGTATAGATAATAGAATAACAATTAGTATGAGAAATGTCAGTCAGCATTTGACTTAAAAATGAATTGTATTTGCTGAAAAGGTCATTGTATTGGCAATAGAACTTATAAAATGATTTAAACAAGACTGCTGATATTATTTGCTTACATTGTCATAGTATCGACCATAGAACGTACGAAATGATGACTTGAAATTAGGCTGCTGATATTATTTTTTAATGTTTTGTTCTTGATAATATGTGGGAAATGTCTCAAAAAATTAAAGATGATAATTCCCGGGCTAAAGTAAAGTTGGCAATATATTAAAATTAATTTTTACTTAACATGAATTATTACAAAACATTTAGGAAACAAACTGCAAGAATGATAATAAAAATTATACAGT
>NW_026934644.1:0-6057 GCF_032062105.1 Saccostrea cuccullata | reverse complement strand
TTGTACATTACAGGACAAGATATTTTTTTCCTATTTAGTCCTTTTATCTGTCAACAAATATGTTGAAATTATCTTTTCAAAAAAGGATTTCCCAAACTACTTATACCTACCTAATAATTTTACCCAAAGTCAAAAGAGGGCTACAAATATTTACACTAGATGCTGTCAGAAGACAGTAATACCCGCATTAAGGTGTTTGCCTCTAAATACACACTCCTACATATTGGGCGGTTTTCCAAGGAAAAAGTCAAAATAATTCTATAATTTACACAGAACATGTACATGTATTCGTCAAATTGAGTATGAAATTCTCAGTCCTGTGACCATGTGACCTATGACTCAGAACCTCTTAAAAATATGTATTTTACATGCTTAATTTATTATCAGTTTGAATTTAATTAATGATGTAAATTAGATTTTGATAAATGTTTTGCTCATAATAAGACCTTTTTAAATTTACAAAACCCCCCCCCCCCCTCGACACCACAAACACACGGCACGTACGTTTTCTTTTTTTTGGAATAGGCTAGATGGAAAAGTTTTGTTAAAACATCGTTTGTTATGAATTAATTTAAAATTTGTTCTTGTACTATACATGTTTACATGTACATGTAAACAACACCTTTTGGAAAATTTCTACATCACATTGGGTTGCTTCCCCCATTATCATATTTTTAGTTTAAAGCAGCATGCACACCTTGGCCGATTCCTACTTCATCTGATAAAGCGACGGAATCGACCAAGGTTTGCCGAATGGGATAGCATTAGCACATGCTGCAGTCTGGTGTGCATTGGATTAATTAATTTTGTCTTATAATTGGATTATATTTCATGAAGTTGACAGGACCTATGACAGTCGGAAAGTACAAGTTTAAGTATAGTGGGGTAAAATAAACCAAAATGCAAATGATTAGGTTAAAGTTCAAAAGGGTCAAAGATCATCGCATGCCACTGAAGACGAATTTCATATTGTGAAGTTATCTCCCGTTGTAGATGTAACATTCAGTTACTGCCAATACGGTGCAGATCCAGAATTTTTTTTGGGAAAGGGAGGTTTACATCTCAGTCAAATAATTAGCCAGAATTTCCTGACAAGCAGGAGAAAAAAATGAAAACAAATAAACAATATAAAAACAATGATAATGGGGTCGTGGGGTCAATGTTTTCTAAGAAAGGGGGGGGGGTGCCAAAAATCATTTTTTATTTGCTTCAGTATATAGTCATTTAAATATAGTAACAAAGCAAATTCCAAGGGGGGGGGGGGGGGGATCCAATCTCCCTAGCCACCCCTTGTCCCTGAAATAACAATCGATCTTGTGACTCCAAAATAGTAGATTTTTTTCCCATTTGACTAATTATACATATTTTGTTTCTTGTGTTTTCTTTATATTATGTCTGTCTGTCTATTTGTCTGCAGAAATGTTAACCTTGCCCATAAATTTTAAGTGGGATAGGCTATACACATGGCTTCCACATTTCATAGGTTAATTCCTTGTGACAAGACTTTTTATTTGGGTACCATGAATTTTGACCTCTTGATCGCTTGACCTTGGATTTTTACACGTTTTTACAAGAAAAATACCAAACTTTAAACTTGGCCTAAATTTTGATCAGTAGGTGCTAGGACTTTCATGCTTTACACGTGTATTCATTGTGAACTTTCAACAGGTATAAATATGTTTGACTTTGACCCTAGAGTTTGAACAACTTTTTAAAAATAATTTAACCTTGGCAATTAACTTTTGAACAGGAAGTACTAGGGATTACTTATTTCACATGTATCCATCGTGACAAGACTTTCTTCTGATACCAACAATTTGAACCCTTTGACCTTGACCTTTGAGTTTGACATATATTTGAGAAACTTCAACCTTCGCCATTGGCTTCCATACGGGGGCATCAGTGTTTCACAAACACATCTTGTCTTCATTATTATTTGGTGGTGTCTCTATATGAGGGAAAAATTCCCAAGAGAGATGTTTTCACAACAAACAAACAAATTACTAAAGAAAATATAAAACATAGATATGTTGGTCATATCTCTGCATGAAAAAAAAAACAACAGCTTTTCAAATACTGTAACCATTGTAACTCTTTCAAAACACTCATTTGAGCTTTTCTGGTTTCCTTATCATATAACGCCTGTCGTCCATCTGTTTGTCTGAAAACTTTTTACATTTATAACTTCTGTAAAACCACTGGGCCAATTTTACCCAATTCACATAGAAATATGTACATTTGTATGTCAGTATGTCCATCTGTCTCAATAAATTTAACCTTGGTCATCACGGTCATATCTATTGAATGAGAAGAGACAAGGCATTCATATTAAACATATGTATTAGTATTTACCTGTGAGAATGGCATGATTTTTTATATGTGACCTAGAAGTTTGACCTACTTGCAAAAAAATTACATGGTTTTAAATTCAACATTTTGAAAGAGAAAAGTTAGGGCATTCATATTATACATGCATGTATATTATTACCTGTGATAAGACCTTTCCAAATAATTTGACTCTGTGACCTTGACCTTGAAGCCTTACCTACTTTTCAAAAATGTTGCATTTGCTTATAACTTATGATTGAGAAGAGATATGACTTTCAAATTTGACATGTATATTAATTACTCATAAGTCTTAGAATTCTAGATGTTTCCCAGCATGCAAATTGAATGCTTTTTACCCCTTGACGTTGATGTTTTACCTAATTTTCAAAATAATTAACTCTCCTAAAAGATGATTAGGCTTCTGAGTAAAATTAAGGAGGAGTTCAGGGAAGATAGGGCTTTTTGCATAAAAAATATCATTTTTCGACCCCCATTCGACCCTCCGGGGCAAAATCAAAATTCCAAAACCTTCCTGCACATCTACATGACACCATCAACCATCTCCCTAAAGGTGATTAGGTTACTGTGTAAAATGTAGGAGGAGTTCAGGGAAGATAGGGTTTTTTGCATAAAACATTTTTCGACCCCCATTTGACCCCCCGGGGCAAAATCAAAATTCCGAAACCTTACTGCACATCTACATGACACCACCAACCGTCTCCCAAAAGGTGATTGGGCTACTGTATAAAATGAAGGAGGAGTTCAGGGAAGACGGAGCTTTTTGCTTAAAAAACGTCATTTTTCGACCCCATTTGACCCCCGGGCCAAAATCAAAATTCCAAAACCTTACTGCACATCTACATGACACCACCAACCATCTCCCAAAAGATGATTAGGCTACTGTGTAAAATGTAGGAGTTCAGGTAAGACGGGGCTTTTTGCATAAAAACGTCATTTTTCGACCCTCTTTGATCCCCCCGGGGCAAAATCAAAATTCCGAAACCTTACTGCACATCTACATGACACTACCAACCATCTCCCAAAAGATGATTAGGCTACTGTGTAAAATGTACGAGGAGTTCAGGGAAGATGGGGCTTTTTGCATAAAAAATATCATTTTTCGACCCCCATTTGACCCCCCGGGGCAAAATCAAAATTCCAAAACCTTACTGCACATCTACATGACACCACCAACCATCTCCCAAAAGATTATTAGGCTACTGTGTAAAATGTAGGAGTTCAGGGAAGAAAAGTGTGACAGACGGACGGACGGACATGAGTAACAACAATATACCCGAACTTTCTTTAGGTTTAATTAGAAGTTGTTTATGTTTAGGTATGGTCGAAAGAAAACGTGTATTGTGTTCCACGCCATTGCAGGAATCTCCCTTGTCCTATCCGCCATATTGTTGATATTGAAAGGTACTAGTATTCATTGCTGAAAATTCAACTGCATCTTTATAAAAAAGGTAAACATTAATATTTTTCAAAATTATGGCTAGCGCAGCGAAGCTCGCGAGGCGAGCTCAATAGACTAACTTGTAAGAGCAGAGAAATTCGGAATGAAGTCTGTAAAAACGCCAAGCAAATTTTTTGTGTGAAACCTTCCCAGAATTCCTTTACTACCAGGATTCCATGCGATAATGGCGAGTAAATAACATAAAACATAAAAGGCTTTTATGATTTAGATTGAAATCTTAAAAGAAAGAAGAAAATACTCTACAATTACTTTTTCAAAAAATTCATTAGGTCTATAGTTTCAACCACCTAGACGTTCGGCTTTCTCCGTAAGCTTCGACGTGTTCCATGATGTCACAGCTAGTTGAGATGTCTCGTGCGACTTGATGTTTGAAATGGCTGATCAAAAATGTTTCAAATGTGTTGTTGAGACAACTGTCTGACATTTATAAAATGTACATTATAATACTCAACAAAGAAAGTTAAGGGTTTCTCCGTAAGCTTCGACGTGTTCCATGACGTCACAGCTAGTTGAGATGTCTCGTGCGACTTGATGTTTGAAATGGCTGATCAAAAATGTTTCAAATGTGTTGTTGAGACAACTGTCTGACATTTATAAAATGTACATTATAATACTCAACAAAGAAAGTTAAGGGTTTCTCCGTAAGCTTCGACGTGTTCCATGACGTCACAGCTAGTTGAGATGTCTCGTGCGACTTGATGTTTGAAATGGCTGATCAAAAATGTTTCAAATGTGTTGTTGAGACAACTGTCTGACATTTATAAAATGTGCATTATAATACTCAACAAAAAAAGTTAAGGGTTAAGTATAATATACCCCGGTAGTTAATTTGAGGAAATTTCAATTCTGAAATTTATTATGAATTGATGTGAATGTTTATCCATAACTACATGTGTTGTTTGCTACACTTCACTACTTTATCAGTCCACGTGTTCGAAGCCAAACGAAAAGTATCAACCCTAGTCAGCATTGCAGAGTAGAACTGGTAAGCATGTCTTTATGAAATACATGTACTGCCAATATTTCATGCTGACAATAAATAAGGACAATTTAACATATTTTAAACACAAATGAATTACAGGTGATGCCTCAAAGAAGACGTTTGACTGTACAGGAAGCCGGTAGGGCCATAAGGATGCTACAAACTGGAATGTCACAGGCTGCAGTGGGAAGACTGATGAACCGGTCACAAAGCGTCACTGGTCGGATGTGGCAGAGATATCAGGTTACCGGATCAGTCCAGGAAAGGCCTCGAAGTGGAAGACCACGATGTACGACGGCCCGACAGGAGCGCCAACTTGTACTGCAGGCAAAGCGAAACCGATTTAACTCGGTTGTTGCTTTGAAAAGGGACTTTCACAACACACATGGAATAAACATCTCTCCTTAAACATGCAGGAATAGGCTTCGTGAAGCTAATCTAAAAGCAAGACGACCTACCACACGCCCAATTTTGACTGCAGATCACAGAGTAAGGAGACTGGAGTTTGCAAGAGACCATGCAAATTGGCAAATCCGCTACTTGAGATCGGTACTCTTTACAGATGAATCTAAATTTTGTGCAGATCATAAATGATGGAAGGCGACGGGTGTGGAGACAGAAGAATGGGCGTTTGAGTGACTGCTGTGTGGCTGAACATGATCGCTTTGGTGGAGGTTCTGTTATGGTGTGGGGAGGCATTTCTATTCAGGGGTCCACGGAGTTGTACATCATCAGAAAATGGAGCATTGACCGGTGTCAGATACAGAGATGAGATCCTTCAGCCAATTGTTAAAACATTTGCCGGGGCAATAGGAAGGGAATTCATTTTGATGGATGATAACGCCAGGCCACACAGAGCAAACATCGTAAACCAGTACCTTGAGGCAGAGACTATCGAGAGAATGGAGTGGCCTTCGAAGTCAGCAGACCTCTACCCGATCGAACATGTCTGAGACGTTCAGAGGCAAATTCAGCAGCGGGACCCTGCCCCATGCAACACCAATGAACTTGAAGCTGCTCTGTTAGAGGAATGGGATCGGATACCTCAAAGGACCACTCATTCGAAGTTTCCCCAGGCGTCGCAGGGCTGTTATTCAGGCAAGGGGAGGCCACACCAAGTATTGAGAGTTGTCAGGATAATTGTCAGTCTTTAATTAAACAAATTATGCAATTACTGTATATGAAAATTCACATTAAAAACCAGAAGTCTCTGTCGAGATTGAAGCTCTACTGGTACTTATAGTAAGGAAAGAAAGACTTAAGCAGT
>NW_026934643.1:0-59620 GCF_032062105.1 Saccostrea cuccullata | reverse complement strand
CATGTATCTCTATACAAAAGTTTTATCTGATATACCTTCTTTTTTTTTTTTTTACAATTGCAACATGTAGCTATATCCATTGCGAATAAACTGGTTTTTTTTTTTTGGTTAGGTAAGCTAAAGAATTATGGGGAGATATAAAATTTATTTATTTATCCATGCAGGCCCTATTTATTTGTCTATTTAAATCAAAGTACTCAGAAGTACAGAGAGCCGGGCTCATTTACAGTAGAATGGATTTCTTACATGAATCACGTTTATATTCTGATGAAAAAATTATTTTAAAACTATCAATATAAACGGTAAGACACTGACAGTGAGTTTTTCAATCCTAATACCACGTACGGTCCGATTTTGTCAGAATCAAAATTAATCTGGTACCGCAGCTGAATGTAAACAAACAGGCCAGTCTGGTTCCCTCTCCTGCTTTACTTCGTATGTGTAGAGAACTACGGTGACACTGATTATCAAAAATCTTTACGCTAATGAACTATGTTCTTTGACTTATGAAGTTTTCAAAGTCATTACTACTAATGTTTATTTTATATAGACAAAACTTCGTTTTATTTTTGTTGCTTTATTTAGCGTTTGTATTATCTCAAAAGCGGTTGAGAGTAAGAACTATATTTTTGCACGTAACTTTAAAATGGCGACTATGGGGTCAACATCCTGCCTTGAACAGGATCACATAAGCCCGCAATTGCTCTTTGAGCAATAAGCCCGGCTAAAAATGAATCGATATATATTTGTTTCATGATGGATTAATTTTGAATTCGTAAAGAATTTCACTCTATATCAGATATTGAATGTTATTTAATTATCTAAATACCGCGTTGTGTAAATCACTTTATAAAAGAACATATAAATTTATTACCTGTAGTTAAATGGGGCGAAACCACTTGGCGCGAACACGTAATTGGGGAGAACCCACCCGTCACAAAGAGAGACAACTAAACACTACATGGAAACCATCCTAGATCTAAAATCACTAAATTCTTCCACAGATAACTTTAGAGGAAAATGTTTAATTTTAAGGAGTATTCTTCCTCAAAATTCTGCAGTAAGTGTAATACACCTTTTTAAAAAAATTAATGTTGTATTTATTTAATGAAAAAAGGTGAAGATATTGGACAGTGTTCAATCTCATAAAACCTACAAACAACTCGAATCTGTGAACAAAACATTACTGCATGTCAATTAAAAGATCGACATCATGGCTGTGTGAGGGGAACAGCAATCAACAACGATTTTAATACCACTAGCATCTGTATTGAAGTGTATTCACAGTATGAATTTAATATTTTGATAATAAATGTCTAAATTCCCATACAACATTTTTGACGACATCGATAACTCCATGTTTTATGACATCTGCATATTTTAACAACACATTAATGAGTGTTTTCTAGCATCTTCGCTAGCCAAGGGTTTCCTGATCGATACCTACTCTACAACCCTACAACAAGGGTTGTAGAGTAGGTATTGGATCGGAAACCCTTGGCTAGCGAAGATGATTTTCTAGAGTAGTTTCAACTATTCGATGTACGTATGTACAGCTGATGCAGTGGTCAACAGCAGTGAAAACAGGTGCTTTGCTGTGATTCATGATACTTTAAAAGTGATAACACAAAAGATATCTGAGTACTGTACGTTTTTTTATTTGTTAATTGGAAAAGCACTTCTCTGCAGGCAGGTACCTGTTATCAGTTTACTTGCCCACCAACCAAAAATGGTTGTCCCGTGTGTCAGGCAATGCTATTTATCCAGCCCTGTACAATCTTATGCCAATATTCATAAATATAAGTTCAATAACCCTAGTGTATTTTATTTTATATATCAAATAAACATTCCCTTGTTTATCTAGAAACATGAGCAGCTCGGAGGAGGTGTCCTGGATTTCCTGGTTCTGTGGACTCAGAGGAAATGAATTCTTTTGTGAGGTAATACAATCAAACACCACAATCATCATCTTCAATATAAATATTACTGCTCTATTACACGAAAGAAGTATTTTCTGAAAGTTTATTTTTTCCCCAAAAATTTTCAGTGTAACTTTATTTTCCATATGATAGTTCAAGGCTACTTGATCAGGCATTTGTTTGACATTGTCATTTTATCCTGTTAAACAGGACCATTTGTAATTTTGTGGTAGGTTGATGAAGACTACATTTGTAATTTTGTGGTAGGTAATGAAGACTACATTTGTAATTTTGTGGTAGGTTGATGAAGACTACATCCAGGACAAGTTTAACCTGACAGGACTCAATGAACAGGTTCCTCACTACAGACAGGCTTTAGACATGATTCTGGACCTAGAACCGGGTGAGTGCTCACCAGGGATGATGTTTTACGAAGAGTTCAACACAAAACATGGGGAAGCACTACAGAATGACCATCATATAAATTAACAGATGTCACAAATTACCTTGTTATCTAAATACCGCAGCATTATCATAACAAAATCCAAAGAATATTGGGATCCATTACAATATGTTTGTTCGTTTTTACAAAACTCCCCATGATATCCAGTAACAAAACAAGAAGGACCCTGTATAACCAGAGAGAAGACCAGATTTTTGAAACTTGAATGGATTTTGTTTTTTTTTTTAAACAGATGATGAGCTGGAGGATAATCCTAATCAAAGTGATCTGATTGAACAAGCCGCTGAGATGTTGTACGGTTTAATCCATGCCAGGTACATTATGACAAATCGAGGAATAGCTCAGATGGTGAGTCCCAAACAGTACCAAACAGGGAAGTCTTAAAGACATGATTCACACAATGCATGAAACACAACTTAATTGGCATTAAATAATGACAATTATAAAACAAAAATACTGGCAAAGGAACTAGTTGTATACTTTGTCTTTTTACAGATAGAGAAATGGCAGCAGGGAGATTTCGGTACCTGTCCTCGTGTGTACTGTGAGAACCAGTGTATGCTTCCAATAGGTAAATAGAGTTAGGTGTTTGGTTTAAGCCGTCGTTTGAGATTGTTTGGATACATGTCATTCAGAGTATTGCTTTACTTTGCTGACAGGCTTTAAGCCATCGTTTGAGAATATTTGGATACATGTCATTAAGAGTACTGCTTTACTTTGACAGGCTTGTCGGACGTTCCTGGAGAGGCCATGGTGAAGTTGTACTGCCCTAAATGTCAGGACGTGTACACCCCCAAATCCTCCCGGCACCACCACACTGACGGCGCTTATTTCGGGACGGGCTTCCCCCACATGTTGTTTATGGTTCACCCAGAGTACAGACCCAAACGTCCCCCCAATCAGTTTGTACCAAGGTAAGGCTTAGTTGTGTTTACTGATACGCAACAATGGATTTTTTAAGAAATAAGGGAGATAATATTCAGTGGATATAAATATTCAGGCTTCTGCCAGTCTGTCATCAATAATGGACAAAATATTAATAAATAAGTCATTATTTCTTTATAAAATAATATTTTTTAAAATTTTGAAGTGAAAAGTTCACCATATTATTATTTATATATCAGAAATAAGATCTATATATTTATTAATTGAACAGATGAGGAAGTACATGGGTTTAATAATGTTTTATTTGTGGTTTTTAAGTGAAAAATAGTACATTTTAAAAGGAACATTTTTGTCCAAATTATGATGGAAAACAAACTGTTTTTCTCTTGCAGGTTATACGGTTTCAAGATCCACCCTCTAGCTTACAACTTACAGTATCAAGCAGCTTCAAATTTTAAAATGCCAATGAGAATGTCCCATAGCAGTGGAAAACGATGAATGCTAACAGTTAGGACAAATTAACACTCACTCAGTCAGAACAAAACAACAATGTAACATTAACACAGTCATCAGAGAAGATCACCGTCTAGTTTTCCTGTAACCCAGCCATTTAATTGTTAAATTACTAATTTTTTAATTTAGCTAATTTAGGATTAAGTTGTACAATTTTAATAAAAGTAGTAGTAAATGAATAGATACCGGTACTATTTTTTTTCTTTAAGCTGGGCCCAAATTTAAGCTACCCTGTACATGAGGTAGTGTATTGTTTTTGCATGGAATTCGGTACAGAGTAAAAATGGAAGTATTAATGAAATTTTTTCAATGTGTTTTATATTACATGCATTAATAAGTGCTGTTTTTTAAATTTTGATTTCAAAATACATCTTTCTTGATGGCACAAAATAAAAAGTAAATGTATGTTAATTAGGGCCCGGCAAGAATTTGCGGGTGCCCTATAGTAATCACTCTGTCCGTCCGTCTGTCCGTCTGTCTGTCTGTCTGTCTGTCACTCTTCCGTCCACAAATTTTCTGTTTTTTTCTAATAACTTTTTTTATGGTTGCCCAATCAAGTTCAAATTTGGTATGGTAGTTCAGTAGGCAGAAATACATATTTTGATGCTAAGTTTGGTTTTCTGTGTCTTCTGGTTTGGAGCTGGGGTGGTGGGGTAGATTCCTTAACTATGCATAAGAATGAATGGGCAACTTTTTATATGGTTGCCCAATCAAGTACAAATTTGGTATGGTAGTTCAGTAGGCAGAAATACAAATTTTGATGCTAAGTTTGGTTCTCTATGCCCCCTTGTTTGGAGCTAGGGTGGTGGGGTAGATTCCTTAACTTTATATACGAAAGCATTGGCAAAGAGAGATAACTGCTGAAGATGTTCCCATTGTAAACTGAATGCTGCTATGAGTCCCTTGGGATTAATTAGCTTTCCTCCTGAAGAAAATCCAGAGCATTATCTTTATCTGTCAAATTGAGATGAATTACCACCTCTGTCTGCAAATGAAGTTTGAACACTCTGAAATGTGGATTTAAATATAAATTTTTATAATTTATTTTTGTTAAATAGTTATAATTTCATTGAATTCTAATAACAAGAAATAGATTAAAGAAGATTTTTTGATTTACTTTTTTCACTTTATGTTAATTCAAGAATATTATTAATTTTTAGGATAGTTGTATAAAAACCCCATTCTATCATTAATACTGAAAAAGTTCTTATTGTAACTTTAGAAGAAAATGATGAGAGAGGTACAATTAATCCCTTGGGATTAATTATCTAGCCTGCTGCAGAAAATTTAGTAGGCTTTTCTTTATCTGTCACTTTAAGATTAATGTAAACCTTTGTCGGCAACTGCTGTTTGTTTGAAGTTAAGGTCAAGCCTTCATGATATTTGCATTCATTGAAGGCTGGCATTTTATATAACATAAGCTTCATAATTGTTTAAATATACATTCAATGTTCATAAAGTTGTTCTTTACTGCCTAATGTAAATACAAGGATATTATTTTCAGGTTTTTGAATATTCAGGAATTATCTTGAAATTTTAAGAATACAGTTGCTGTTGCTTATTCTTCGTACATTTTTTAATCATTCCGTAAGCTGCACCCAGTCCCTATTAATTCTACCCCATGGCGGGGCCCATACTGACTGGTCAGTTTTCTAGTTCATACTGGAGACATTCATATTGCCGGACTTTGTTTTTTGGTTTTCTCTCGTTATTAGTACTCGCATTAGCATACTATATGTATCATTATGTTTGAATAAAAGTGCTGTGAATATCTTGTATATTTTTTGTCATTATTTATGTAGTAAACTTTTAAAAAAAAATGCTTTTTAGTTCACGAGAGCTTCATTGGAGCTCTTCTGATTAAAATTAGTCTATTTTCTGCCATTCTTCTTGTCACCCTCGTTGTTGTCATTGTCTTTTAACACATAAATCTTCTCCTGAAATATTTGGCAGATTTCTATATCAGATGAAGGGCCACATTACCTTCCAAGGGGAGATAAATTATTTTTAAAAAAAAGTAAAGATTGTATGGGACTTTCAAGAATCTTATCAAGAAACCCTTGGGCTTGAAAAGATGAAACTTCATGTGGATTTCTTAACCTAGAGTTTTTATAGTTTTATATTTCTATGGGTAGGACCAATCTGAACGATCAAAGTTTTGTACAAGTATAGGAACATTTTTTTTCCTTAAGAACAGCAAAACAATGATCCATCAAATTATATGAAAGCATCCTCACGTAGTGAAGATACAGAATATCAACTGTACAATATTTGCTTTTGACTTGAATTTCATCAGAAATTGTCAATTCCTTTGATATTTGGGGGAGGATATAAGTAATCAATTGCAACACTTAAAGTGTTTATTACAGAAAAAAAGGCTTCTAGATCTGACTTTTCTCCCGATAAAATTAGAAGACAAAGGGATGCATATTGTCCAACATAAAATCTCAGCCATATTAGAGGACATTAAATATTGGATCAGTAAGTGGATCACTTTTGAATAGAAAGTAAAATTAAAATGAAGAACTTTTTTTTGATGCCCCGCCATGAATATGGCCGGGGCATATAGTGTTTGTCATGTCCGTCCTTCTGTCCTTCCATCATACTTTGTGTTTAGCTCTGTTCAAAGCTAAGTTTCAAAGAAACTATCCAAGATATTTTCATCAAACTTCATATGCTGATAGATATTGATGAGAGCTATGCAACTGCATCAACATTTTTTGACCTTACCTTTCCTTTGACCTTGACCTCACTTTTCTTAAATTAGTGTTTAGCTCAATTTTAAACATATACCATTGGTGTTGTACACTTACCAGATGGTGTTATCAAACATCACATGTTGATACAAACTTGCACGGATGATGCATCTAGGGATGAACACTACCAGACTTGCTTCAGATGCTGGATCTGACCTACATTTTCCAGATGAGTGACCATGTTAAAGTTTTTGGAGCAGGTCCATTCCTAAGGAACTATAAGCCCTACTTGGACCAAACTTGCATGGATGATGCATCTAAGGATGGACACTACCAGACTTGCTTCGGATGCTGGATCTGACCTACATATTTATAGCCTTAGTAACTATAAGCCCTGCCTGAACCAAACTTGCATGGATGATGCATCTAGGGATGAAAACTACCAGACTTGCTTAGGATGCTGGATCTGACCTACATTTTCATTCCCAAGTAACTATAAGCCCTGCCTTAACCAAACTTGCATGGATGATGCATCTAGGGATGGAAACTACCAGATAGTGTTGTTATGATAGTCGCCGACTATCAAAAAATCGTCGTTTAAAGGCCCAGATCGGCGACAATCGATTGTAAATATTATCATCGATAGATCGCTATATTTTTGAAGCCGTATTTTTCAAGCCGAGCAGGTTTAACTTTTATATTCACCAAAGGGACCTCACTCTTATCGGCGGTAAACAAAATGGTGAACGTGCATGGTGAAGAGGTTGACACCGAATACGCCAGTTTCGAGATTGTAACTCTCCTACGATAGAGGCGCAAAAAGTACCCATTTCAGCATGAAGGTGGGACAGGTTGTCTCTGTATACAAACGTGCATAAATAAAAGAACGATATTTATGGTTCTTAAAATTTACTTAATGTTATAGAAAGATAATAATGTTCAGCAGTGATGCATTTGATGATTTATCAAGCTCAACTATTCATATTTACAAATCTACTATTAATTTTCGGGTACTTGAAACGAAAGAAACGTCGTAGTTTTTATAAAAAGTAACCAAATTTCTTGATTGTACGAACATTTTCTAAAAAGTTAGTGTTTTTTAAGTCATAATAAGGAAAAGAATCTATATGTCATTAAGATTCCCGACGTAATCAGATGCATGTGCACCGTATTTATCAGAGGTCCATATCTCTTCCCTCGTCCGAAAAGTCTCACATCCACTGATATTTTCTTTTTTGTTTCGATTTTTTGCTTTAAAAAATGATGCCTTTAACTTTGATTGGGTTATGCTCAAGTTGTAGAGTGCATCCTGACAATCGTGTAGTAATGATAAACCGGTATATCGATGATGCAATGTATCCAACATACACAGTATCAAATATCAGACTGTCCCACCTTTTTGTTTACGTGGCAACGAAACTCCCCTCCTCAACGAAAGAGCGCACCAAGGGAGATAATCTCGAAACTTGCGTATTATGTCCATATCCTGGTGCATTGTCTATTTAAAATACTTCTCAGAATGAATAAATTTAACCTTTTTTAATAGTCCAAATTATCGATTATATAATCGATTGTTTTCTTCCGATTCAATTTGATAATCGATAGTAAAATTTGTCCGATTTTACAACACTACTACCAGACTTGCTTAGGATGCTGGATCTGACCTACATTTTCATTCCCTAGTAACTATAAGCCCTGCCTGAACCAAACTTGCATGGATGATGCATCTAGAGATGGACACTACCAGACTTGCTTCGGATGCTGGATCTGACCTACATTTTCATTCCCAAGTAACTATAAGCCCTACCTGAAGCAAACTTGCATGGATGATGCATCTAGGGATGGAAACTACCAGACTTGCTTCAGATGCTGGATCTGACCTATATTTTCAGTCCCAAGTAACTATATTGTATAAGCCCTGCCTGAACCAAACTTGCATTGATGATGCATCTAGGGATGGAAGCTACCAGACTTGCTTCGGATGCTGGATCTGACCTACATTTTCATTCCCAAGTAACTATAAGCCCTACCTGAACCAAACTGATCAAATTTTATACACATACAAATTTTCATGTTGCTTTATACTTATACCAGGTATATCCTTGGCGGGGCATTCATGTCCTATGGACATATTTCTAGTTTAGATAAATATTTCCAATTGTTTAATGCACTGAATGTTTTAAGGTCATTCGGTATTACAAAAACTTCAGTTTTGTTTTGTCTGGTTCATCAATAATTGTGATTCAAAGCGTAAACTTGTACAATACATCCGTCCTCAATCATTATCAGCTGTCAATAGATGTTTGTTAAATTTGCATATATATTTCCAAGCTTCTTATTTAACTTTATGAAGTAAAAGCTAGGCACTGGTAAATATATATATATATCAAAAAAACATTTTTTAGGCAATTAGTGCGCTCCATATTGTCATTGTGCGGTTTGAGGTTTTTAGTGCGACCGGTGTATGTTTTCCTGTGCAAGGTGTAACAGTAAGTAGTCGATGTAAGTTTTTAAACTTGTTTTTATTGTATCAACGCACTGACTTATGCACACACACACACAGATATATCAGAGGTAAATCAGATTGGAATGCTCGGACTTGTAATGGTGAACTGACACCCTGGAATTTTTTTTTGTATGAATTTTTTCCATTGTTGATTGAGGACAGATTGTTTGGCGCCAAATTAAAGGATGTTTAAGTGAATACTGAATAGTTAAAAAATATAAAATTTTAGGTACATTTATGTTTATCATTAACAAAATAAAGTTAGTTTGCGTCGTAAAGTTCTTTCACAAACTTGCAAAAAGTTCATGTGAAGTCAATCGTCAGTCTGCATATGGTGCGTCTAATTACCCGTAAGGATCCCCCAAAACTGAAAATGATGAAGGAAGGGGGGGTGTGGCTTTTTAAAATAAAAATTTAAACAAAAGTAACTCCCCCCCCCCGGACCCCATAATGTATGCCTTCAGCAGGACATAAGTCCATTACCAAGTATTATTTTGAATAGATTATGCATCACTGTTGAGAATTGTATGTAATCACCTTAAGCGAAGGTCTATGATGTAATTTAATACTGGAATATTTATAAAGGTTGAAACTTTGAATTCTGGAAATTAGCTGTATTCGAGATTATTTTTCATACTGTTTTATTTTCATCCAATCACACTTTATGTGGATAATGCTGTGGACTTTCAATTACATTCAATAAACATGAATAATCTTTAAATTAAAATTCTTTTTTTAATTTTACTGTTTAATAGATCTCTGAACTCCCATAGTAAAAGGCGACTATGTGGTCATTTGGCAGCCCACCTGAAAAAAAAAAACGGCAAGTTACAGTTATCAGTAATTATAACTTTGAGATATTTTTTTTTTAAATCTTTACTTCAGTTATGAGTTTTTCGCTTCTAGGTTGATCCCTTCATAATAATTATTCACTAGATTATTTAAAATTTAAGTAAAATATGATAGCAAATTGCCAAAATATATATTTATGAACAGTAACAATAGGATTGAATGAAGGAGTACTGTATTTGAATTTAATATTAAATATCATATGACAATTTATCAGCATTGAGGAACTTTTAATTTTTATTCTTGTCATCATATTATAAGCTTTAGTGGCGATATTGACTTACCTTTATAAGCTTTAGTGGCGATATTGACTTACCTTTATAAGCTTTAGTGGCGATATTGACTTACCTGAGATTATGTTTGGTTTCCAGAAAACTGCGGCTCGGTGAAGAGTACTGGATTCCCAAATTCTGTAAACAAAAAGGAAATGAGTTCTTTTGTGAGGTAATAAATAAAACAGTGTATTATTTAAAATTGGAATTATTCTGATCATTGGAATTTGGGGTTTTCAAGAAAAAATCCCTTAGTTAGACTAACTTAGACAACTAACAAGAATTTCCATTGCATTTTGTGTTAGTATTTGACTAACTTAGTTAACTAACAAGAATTTCTATTGCAAATTCTGTTATATTTGACTAACTTAGTTAACTAACATGAATATTTCTTATAAAATTTGGCTTAGTTTTAGAATTTAAGTTTTTTATTCTATTTATTTTATAATTATTTTGTGTTAATTTAATTTATTTTATTTGTTTCTGGAATGTTGTTTGTGCTGGTGTTCTTTTTTTTTTTCTTTGCATGCATTTTATTTTTTGGACTTAACCTAAAGTCAAGGCTTAGTCAGATTTTTGTCAGTATCAGCAGGGTTAGTTAGCGCACGCGTAAAATGGGGTTAGTCATGCCAGGCACAACTAACCCCCTACTGCGCCTGCGCCGCTACTTTCTAATCGTAGATTATGATAAAAAATGTTCAAATTAACATCCCATCGTGAATAATGTTCAGTAAATACTCTCAAAAGATTCCAGAATCCTCACCAGCTTGCGTAAATTTCGTAACTCGCAATGTATTTCACACTCAAACGCCGAGGAAGGTCGGGTCAATTCGTTGCCTCCAATTTTTCACTAACCTTGCAGTTTCATTCGAAAAATCCCATCCTTCGCGTCAACATTGCCAAGAAAATGCTGTAGTAAATAAAAATATGTTAACAATAGGAAAACACGGAGAAACACGAAGATATGTAGCCTCCTTCGATCTAAACACAGCCAGTGCAGACACAGCTCGGCGTCACTTCCGCTGTGACGTCAGATTCATTCGTATTCAATCGTAGCTACTCGGCTATTTCCGAAATCCTCTTCGGGTCTTGTTCTCCTATACGGAAAAGGACGAGTTTGATCCGACCGCCCCTCCATTATGTAAAAGGAATATTGGGGTTTCAATCATTCGTAATATTCTTTGGACAGTGTTATCCAATATTTTAGAAAATGTTAATTAATAAATATACATAAAGTCTTGTGACGAGATTACTTCGAAACACGTATATATTAGATTTAATCCACAATATTAACGTACATTTCTTTTGCAGCTTAACGTTACATCACAGGTATATAACTCTTTCTCTCTAATTGTTCACAAAACTGTTTGTTCGTTTTAATGTTGAATTTAGTTTTTTTAGCTCTACTGGTCAGAGACCAGAAGAGCTTATGCGATAGTAATGCGTCCGTCATCCGTCCGTCTGTCTGTCTGTCCGTCTGTCTGTCTGTCTGTCTGTCTGTCTGTCTGTCTGTAAACAATTTTTCAAAATGCTACTCCTCCTACAGTTTTGGTCCGATTTCAATATAACTTGGCACACAAGTAGACTACACTAAGATACATAAAATAGTGCATCAGTTTTTGATTTCGATGAACGGTGTTGCCGTGGTTACTAAAAATAGAAATTTCTGTGAAATTCTTTCAAAATGCTACTCCTCCTACAGTTTTGGTCTGATTTCAATATAACTTGGCACACAAGTAGACTACACTAAGATACATAATTCTGTGCATCGGTTTTTGATTTCGATGAACGGTGTTGCCGTGGTTACTAAAAATAGAAATTTCTTTGAAATTCTTTCAAAATGCTACTCCTCCTACAGTTTTGGTCCAATTTCAATATTACTTGGCACACAAGTAGACTACACTAAAATACATAATTCTGTGCATCGGTTTTTGATTTCGATGAATGGTGTTGCCATGGTTACTAAAAATAGAAATTTCTTTGAAATTCTTTCTAAATGCTACTCCTCCTACAGATTTGGTCCGATTTCAGTATAACTTGGCACACAAGTAGACTACACTAAGATACATAATTCTGTGCATTGGTTTTTGATTTCGATGAACGGTGTTGCCTTGGTTACTAAAAAATAGAAATTTCTTTGAAATTCTTTCAAAATGCTACTCCTCCTACAGATTTGGTCCGATTTCAGTATAACTTGGCACACAAGCAGACTACACTAAGATACATAATTCTGTGCATCGGTTTTTAATTTTGATAAACGGTGTTGCCGTGGTTACTAAAAATAGAAATTTCTGTGAAATTCTTTCAAAATGCTACTCCTCCTGCAGTTTTGGTCTGATTTCAGTATAACTTGGCACACAAGTAGACTATACTAAGATACATAATTCTGTGCATTGGTTTTTATTTTGATGAGTGGCAAGGATCATTTTTCTATTTATTGCTGATTTAAAGTCTCAAGTCCCAACTGCTACTTTCCTCTTCCTTTGTTTTAAGTATAAACCAGTAGAGCTACAGTCTCGACAGAGACTTCTGGTTTTCTCTGGTGAAGGTAGTTTATGTTCAGATGTAATAATTATTCTAAAAAACATATTTTGATATAGGAATAAAAATCTAGTAGTGTAGGGAGACACCCCTTTATGATGGTGGACACATATAACAGAATGGTTACGATACTACAATGTTTCAGTGCTTAAATCAAACGAAAAAGATTGAAGATCTAAGGTCCGCTTATATCATTTCACTGTCAGTTAAGAGACGCATTTTAGGGTGCAAATCTTGAGTTTTGGGAGAAAAAATGACGTATTATTGCATTGTTACGTCATAGAACATGTAGAGCTCTACAAAAGGTAAAGGCGTGAGCATGTATAATACGTGCTGACCTGTTACATATGCATGCAAAACAACAGGATAATATTAACCGCCACTTGAAATGTGGAAGGGCATATAGTAATTGGGGTGTCTGTCTATTACGCTTTAGGGTACCCTTATCTTATCCTTTACTCCTCCTTTACCGAATTAAATAGGTGACCCCCCCCGTCCCTGCATTGTGTAAAATGTTGAGGTTTCATTTGTATACATGTATTACTTTGCGTTATCCAATTTTATGAAATGTTAATTAATAGATATATACATAGACTTATGATGAGATTACCTCCAATCACGTACATATTAATTTTTATGCACAATTAAATAACGTACCTTTCTTTTACAGCTTACATCACAGGTATTTCTGTCGATCTAAGTGTTCACCATGTTCACTCCCAATCGTTTGTTTATTAGGCATTTCGTTTTTTTTTTTACGTTTAGTTTTAGTTTGTTCCGGGTGATGGTTGTTTTCAATTAGATGAAACACACTAATTTAACAGTTCTGTCTTTAAAAAGCGCTAAAAATCGTAACATTTAAAAAATAATGATCCATTTTCACCTTCTTTTTATTTATATGAGGCTAGCTGCAGAACTGTAGCTCTCTATTTTATCTCTGCGAATTTTCTCAAGCAGAGAGCTACAGTTCTGCAGCTAATTTGGGAAACAATTAATTTATAGTCAATATCTTGAATTTAGGGGGGAAAGGTTGATGTATAATTTAACAAAATTGTTACACATCGAACTATGCTTCTTTCAACGGTGATGTTCTATAAAAAAATATTTGGGGAGAGACTAAAAAGGATTTATTCTAAATGGTATACATGTACTTTTAAACTCCGTACCTCTGCATTGTTATCGTCATTTAAATTATGTATAGGTCTTATACTTTTTTTTAATACAGCGTTTATTGCATTCTTTTTATTATTTTAATTCTCTCTTTAAAAAATGCCCATGTTTTTATTTTAATTTGACAGTGGAGAAAGTGAATCTCAGGTGATTGCCTAAATATGAATAATCAACATGCATGGGGAGGATCCAGCAATTTTTGAAAGGGGTTTAGGTCGGTGCCCCCAGCACTCATGCATAGAATCACATCACGGCCAATTCAAGTCCGTACAAAAAAAAAACAACCAAAAAACTATGCAGGACACTTTTAAATCCCTTTGGCAGGGTGTGGGGGTGGGTGGGTAGATGGGGCTTTCTGTAATTTTTCTGTTCGCGGTACATTACTTGCAAATGTTCGAATCTGCGTATTTTCCGGCAACAAAAAACGTGAAGGGAACTTCCAAATCATATATTGATCAAAACCACAGCAAGAGATTATTCTCAAATAAAGGGAGCCCCCTCCATCTGCATAGTACGGGAACATAATAAACTGATTAAAAAATATTTTATGCATACTTCTAAAAGTAAGTTACTTCTAAAAATGGTCCAAAAATGGTATATATATTCTGGAATCTTCCCTGCATGTTACTTGTGGATGTTCGGAGCCCTTAGCCGGGGTTGTGAATGTACACGACGGAATTTAAAGCAAATACGCGAAAATCTACAGACCTAGCGAGCAGAAAGGACAGAGATTTTTCATATTTTCAAATTATTAGACGTATTTATGTAAATATCCATTTTATAGAAAAAATATATATCTCTCTGTATCTCTCTCTCTCTCTTTCTATGTGTGTTTACAAAAATAAAGGGGGTCCAACCCCCGGACCCCCCCTCCCTTTCTGCATCCGTCAATGATCAATACCTTCTTGTATACATGACGCGATTTTTTCCAACATACATGTATTCTCATTAAATTTTTTTGAAATGACCTACCCATATTGATATTTTCTAATTTTAAATATACGAGCAAAGCAGATAGGGAATAGTCGTTGACTTAAAGGCTTCTTGGGTCAGATAGGGTATAGTCGTTGACTTCTTGGGTCATGAACCCCCAGGAATTTGCAGAGTTTTAAAATGAATACATGTATACTAAACCAAGTATTGTTGACTTCCAGAGCTTCATATAGCTATAAAATATAAATCTTTATTCCAACTTAACACAAATCGATGTTTTCTATAAATAAAAAAGGGGGGTGGGGTTCACTTTTACTTGATTTAGTCTATACATTCAATAACTTCAAATTCAAGGAGTGGTTTCACTAAACCTGGACAAAGTATTTACCCGTTCCACGGTTGCCGTGCGCAGAACAAGGTATTTTCCCCATGTGGAAGGGGGTATCCAAAACTGTCCAACCTATTATAAAATAAAATACAATAGACCTTATAATATTGGGGGGGGGATAAAAGGGGCTAACGTATTAATCTGACTATTTGCCTTAATTTCATATATCTCTTCATAAATATCTTGCAAAGCTTCAAAATTATCTGACATTACAATCTATAGGGGTTGAGATTCCCGAGATGACGAGAAGGGGATTCGCCTAGAATATTTTTTTTTCACACTGTAAAATAAATAATCCTCAAAATTAACAGAGAAGGGGGCGGAACCATGCACTCCACTAGATCTATATCCGCGTATATGGGTACATTTCTTCTTTACGAGAATAAGTGAATAATCTTGTTTATAAATACCAAACACTTGCAAATTGTACCTGTACTAAATCTTTCTATATAAATTATTATTACGACACCAAATTAATCATACTTAAAAATTCTAAAGAACTTTTGGACAATTTGAAATCACAAGACTTTACAAAAATCAACAGCATAAAAACTTACGACTTTTCAACTTTATACACAACAATTCCGCACGACAAATTAAAATCCAGGCTTTTTGATATCATTGACAGCTGCTTCTTCAACAAAAATGGAACTCGTAAGTTTACTTACCTGGTTATTGGTCATTTGAAAAATTATTTTGTTAAAACAGATTCTGATTGTACACATAAGTACTCTGAAGTTGACATCAAGAAGATGCTTGAGTTTCTGATTGACAATATCTATGTGGTTTTTGGAGACCAGGTATTCCAACAATCTATTGGAATTCCCATGGGTACAAATTGCGCTCCGTTATTAGCAGACTTATTTTTATATTCATATGAAGCAGAATTTATGCAAAATCTTTTGCGTGAAAAGAAAAAAACACTTGCTGTGGCCTTCAACTCGACATTTAGATATATCGACGACGTATTGTCAATTAATAATGATAATTTCCATTCCTACGTCGACACGATATATCCTGGTGAGCTTGAGATAAAAGATACCACAGAGTCCAACAGATCTGCTTCATACTTGGATATTTTACTTGAAAAAGACACAAATGGTAATCTAACAACCAAGTTATATGATAAACGTGATGACTTTAACTTTTCTATCGTCAACTTCCCTTACTTATGCAGCAATATACCTTCATCACCTGCATACGGAGTATTTATATCTCAGTTGATTCGATACGCAAGAGCATGCTCTACGTATGAACAATTTCTTAAACGAGGTAAATTATTGACAAGCAAGTTGATGAAACAAGAATATCAACAGTCTCGTTTAAAGTCATCATTTCGTAAATTCTATGGTCGATACAATGACCTTGTCAGCAAATACAATTTATCATTGAATGAAATGCTGACTGACGTTTTTCATACCAATTGTTAGTCCATTATTTATACACTGAATTGACTACGGATTTTTTCCGTTATTTCCTGATTATGACAATGAGCACACGGCGGGTGTGACCGGTCAGCAGGGGATGCTCACTCCTCCATGGCACCTGATCCCACCTCTGATGTTTCGGAGGTCCGTGTTTGCTCTGCTCTTGTTTTGTATATTTGTTTAATGGACGTTGAGATTGAATACTGTTCGTTATTTCCATATCCTTATGTATAGTACCATTCTTCAGTATCCAGAGATTTGTTCAAGCTAAGCCACTATAACACCTGACGTTACTTATTTTTCTTATAAAAAAAAACCCCATACCTAATATACATTATTAGGTATGGGGTTTATTATTAATAAAGGAAAAATAAGGACTGTGTATTAGGTATGGATTTTTAAATATATTTTTATATAAGGAAAATAAGTAACGTTAGGTGTATGTGAGGTAAGCCTCGACTTGTAGCTATTCTTCAGAAAGCAGCAGTAGTATAGTGTACATCTACAATTGGTCCTGAATGGTATACTAGAAGAAGAAAAAATCCCCACACAGACTTTAAGGAGATTTTTTAGAAGAAGATGCATATCGAGGAAGAAAAGATTATTTTATCAATTAAGTTTACTACGTCTACAGGGGTGTTGAGGAATCCACAAATATCTGAAACGGGGATTTAATGAATATCATATATGTGCAAAACAGAACAAACTGATTGTAAAGTATAAAGTGAAATTAGTGGGAAAATCCCATATTTTCAAGAAAATTCAGATTGTGGATTTTATTCGCTCAGTGGCTCATACCGCTCCTGGATCAGAAACCCTTGACTTGGGAAAATGTGGCTCATATTAAAGATATCGAATACTAGACGTTCATAATGTTTCCAATCATCCATATTTTACCACCACATGTACGGCATCGGATATTTCCGGTTCCGTTTTCCGTACCCAATTCTTGACCCTGAAAATGGTCTTGATCATGACTAAATAAACTCAGACTTAATAATCACCAATAAATACATAAATATGAAAAATTAATGTATTCTGTTTCTAGTTTAAAATTTATATTTTAAGTGATTTAACATGGAAGTATTGTTTCCGTTTATTTTGAATTTTCCGAGTGGAAGTAAATAAAAAATATACTATATGACACCATTGTTAAACTCATTTGCTCCAAAATATATAAATGACCCCCCCCCCCCCCCTCCCCATCAAAGATCCTTCAACTAGTAGTAAACGAGTTCGTATATGCACGCATCTTAACAATTATTTCGTCTGTCTGTCCGTCCGTCAACCTGTCCGATTTTTAGACATAATTATACCCCCCGCAAACGAAGTTTGGGGGGGTATATAGGAATCACCTTGTCCGTCTGTCTGTCTGTCCGTCCGTCTGTCCGTCTGTCTGTGCATTCGTGTCCGGTCCATATCTTTCTTACAGAGGGACATTAGAATCTACTACTCCACAATAAGATTGCTCATGACCTAAGGGTGTGTCATGACCTTGATCCAAGGTCATTCGGGAAAGTTCAAGGTCACTGGAAGAAAAATTTCATAATTCGTGTCCGGTCCATATCTTTCATATGGATAAACTTGGTTGGTTCTCATTTCACACAAAGATTGCCCATGACCCAAGGGTGTGTCATGACCTTGAACCAAGGTCATTTGGGAAAGTTCAAGGTCACTGGAAGAAAATTTTCATAAATCATGTTTGATACGTATCTTTTATAGATAAACTTGGTAGGTTCTCATTTCACACAAAGATTGCCTATGACCCAAGGGTGTGTCATGACCTTCACCCAAGGTCATTTGGGAATGTTCAAGGTCACTGGAAGAAAATTTTTTATATTCCCTGTCCGGTCCATATTTTTTTCATGGATAAACTTGGTAGGTTCTCATTTCACACAAAGATTGCCCATGACCCAAGGGTGTGTCATGACCTTGACCCAAGGTCATTCGGGGAAGTTCAAGGTCACTGGTAGAAAAATTTCATAATTTGTGTTCAGTCCATATCTTTCTTATGCATAAACTTGGTAGGTTCTCATTTCACACAAAGATTGCCCATGACCCAAGGGTGTGTCATGACCTTGACCAAAGGTCATTCGGGGAAGTTCAAGGTCACTGGTAGAAAAATTTCATAATTCATGTCCGGTCCATATCTTTCTTATGCATAAACTTGGTAGGTTCTCATTTCAAACAAAGATTGCCCATGACCCAAGGGTGTGTCATGACCTTGACCCAAGGTCATTTGGGGAAGTTCAAGGTCACTGGAAGAAAAATTTCATAATTTGTGTCCAGTCCATATCTTTCTTATGGATAAACTTGGTAGGTTCTCATTTCACTGAAAGATTGCCCATGACCCAAGGGTGTGTCATGACCTTTACCCAAGGTTATTTGGGGAAGTTCAAGGTCACTGGAATAAAAATTTCATAATTTGTTTTTGATACATATCTTTATTATTGAAAAACTTACTTCTGAAAAACCCAGCGGGGGGTATTTTGTCCCGTTTGGACAGTTCTAGTTATTACTAGTATGGTGGTTTGTATATACGCTTTACAGAAAATCCATTTTGTGTTGATCAGTTCATTATAGAGGCTTCTGTTTAGAGAATATTTAATCGTCCATCGAAGCTTTTTGAAGTCAATTACACAGGTGAAGATCGACTACTGCTCATGAACATGTTGAAGTCGCCTGGCTGATCCTTTGGCTTCCATGTTTTAAAATATTTGACGCCTCTGATTTCTTTGCTGCATCTCCATTCGTAAAACTGTGACTGCCCAGGAGTACCAGCACTCTACTAACCAATCTCTCACCAGAGGGCGTTTTACGCTCCGTTCCAACACACGTGTAAGCGGAGCGCGCCTTCTGGTGAGAGATTGTCTACTATAACTAGTGATTCCTTAAATAGAACGTGTTATCGACTTAAACATATTTTATTTCTCCATTGATCACAAATATAAATTAATTGGACAATCTTAGCATTTTTTCTATAGTTTAGCAATCAGTACCAATATCTATCCATCAATATTTTGTGGTTTTTGACTAGTTTGGAGGAAGAATATGGAGGGATAAGTACGATGATCAGAATGATAACTCAGTATTTACACCTTTTGATAGTCCGAAAAATCTTAGGTTTTCCTGGCTTTTTACGATTTTGCTATTTTACATGCCAGGAAATCGTCAGAACTGGCGCCATTACGAAAACTGGGAAATCGCCGCCTCCAAGTGGAGGCGGCATTCTCGAGTTGATTTTAGATATTTGCGAACCGAATTAAATTTCGAAGTCACAAGCTAATAATAGTACAATACATAAAGTACTCACCAATATAGTTTTTATTGTTCATTTATAAAACATACAATCCGTTGAAAAGATTTTATCACACTGTCGAGATTTGTCATCATTTCGTGTATTTTAATATCTTGCAAGTCCTTTGACGAAATCTATAGAGATATTTTCTTTACATCGATATTAGTGAGTACTCAAGGCAATGTTTTTTACATAAATTCTGATTTCGGCATTTAGTTCGGTTTGCAAGTATCAAAAAATGAACTGCGGTTGGAGACGACTAAATTTCCAGTTATCGTAATGGTGCCGATTCTGACGTTATCCTGGCACGTAAGATATCAAAATCGTCAAAAAGCCTGTAAAACGTCAGGTATTTCGGACTAACCTTTTGACTACAATTTTGTTTAAATGTTCAAAGGCAATTCTATTTTCATACATGTATAGAGAAGAATCCTCAAGAATTGTGTGTAAGAGAGAGGGTTGAACTACGCCCAAATGTTCAATGCATAATAATATCTATCTTTGCAGAAAAGGGGGTGGGGGTGGGTGAGGGAGGCTAAGCCAACCCACCTTAAAAAGAAATGGAAAGGGGGGGGGGGTATTCATACACTGACATACACTAACAGCAATAGTATAAGTCGTGGTACACTTTACTTTTGGCAGCACTCGAACAATTGTTTTATAAAATACAAGGAAGGACGGCTCGTTCTTGTTTTTGGGGGCAACGATCAACATTGTGACTAAAAATGAAGGTGCCACAGTCAATATAATCATACAATCGGACAGAAGTTTTACATGACTTTAAAGCTCAAGAGATGCTGGGATAGAGGGGGATGGTGTCAGGCAGGGGTCATTCAACTGACCCACAAAGGAATTCATTTTTATATGTTTTCAGAACTTGAAATTCTTCGGCCCAATTACAAATGACCTTGATTGTATTGAAGGACTACTCATAGAAAATATGCTTCGTCTTATTTCAAGTCTTATTTTGAATTCATAAACTTGCCTGACTTGGTCAAAGATTTTAAGCTGTGTGAACACATCCATGTAGAACTATACTGAAACGCAACAAGCTGTAATCTACAAATGTTTGAATTTCTTATCTAATGATTTTCAAGAATGAATACAGTAAGGCAAAACTCACTTTTCAAAGCATCAGATATTTGATAAAAATGTTAAAATATTTTTTTTTTACTTTAGAAAGAAACATTTGATTGTTAAAAGACCTCTCCCAGCCATTCAATCTAAACGCGCAAAACTGCCCTACACAACAATTGCAGATTAATTTCTACGTTCATCAATATTGAGATCTGAGCGAAAAAATTATACTTTGTCACTTTTAGATGCCTGTTTTGGAGTTTTTCATGTTTGGGTCGAATTTTCTCTAACCTAGCGCAATGGAGAGTGTAACCATTGGACTTTCGGTCCAAGGACTGTAATTTAATGCATAGGATACTTAAAAGTCTGCCTGACAATTTGGTTCGAGGGTCGACAAAACCCATTTTGCCGTCAAACGCGGTCAATAAATGTTTTGTTATACTTTTCATTGAATGTTTTGTTTTTGTTTTTGTTTTTGTTTTTTTTTTTTTTGGACATACATGCATTTTGTACTGACTTCCGTGCATGTGTTGTAACTGTTGAACATCAACGAAAAATGAGATTAGACACCGCCCATTCTGTGACATAAGTGGTCTTACATCTCATCGAACGGTCCAACATCTTACTCGGCGGTCCAACATCAATTTTTTTATGCCTGCTCAGCAAAACATTAGAAATGTTAGAGTTTTTTTTTTTTCGAATAGATTTTGTAGGAAAAAATTTCTAAAGGTATAACAATAGAAGTTAATGTTGATTATGCTATAGTCGTTATTGACTAATTGACAAAAGAATTTTCTAACTAAATATGAGGGATTGGTGTTTACTGGGAATTGGGGAGGGGGATGTAGAAGGTATTACATGCATATTTTATTACCGAACACTGAATTTGAAACATTTTTCTTCATTTAAAAACAAGACACTGACATAATGTATCATGGCTGCGGTGTTTTACATTTGAAGTAATTTTTAAAAAAAGACGCTGACATTATGTGTCATGGCTGCGGTGTTTGACATTTGAAGTAAAGTGTACAATAACTGGATATACAAACCGATGGGCGGAGCCAGGAAAACATGTGCCGTGTAAGTAGATTATTGAACACCAAGGCAATTTCATCATTTTAAATTACATGTATTTTGAATCTGAATTACAGAATGAAATGGGCTTTGTTATGTACAAAGGCAAAATTTCTGCAAGTGAAATATAAGTCTTTAACATAAATTACAGTGCGTATTTCAAACTACGAAATGCTTTTACGGAACCCTGCAAATATTCGACCAATCGCAACGAGAAAAAATCAAGTTTTTGACATGAATTCCACGCAGAAATATATTAAAATATCACACCTATTGTAATATAGCATTTTAGCAGAATAATCCATCTTTGCTGTGTTCTTTGCTCAACTAGAATAAAGTGCAGCTGTACTTCATCCAAAGGTTTACAGTAGAGTTATTGACCCTGATACAGATTTGTCGTGAATGTCACAGCTCTCGAATATGTGAAATGATCAACGGGTATCTTTTTTCTTGATTTTCGAACAACACCTGAATTTTCCTTCTACAATTTCGAATTTTTCCTCTGTAATATTCGCAGGTTTTTTTGTGAATTTCTTTACAATCCGTGTTTATATTAAGCTGGACTTCTGAAATCCGACGTCCTTTCTTATGAACAAACATACGTAAAATGTGTATATTTAAAATACTGTAAGGAAGGAGATATTGTCCATGCGGTCACTTGAATGACAAATACTATGTGACATGAGGTTTTAATGGACATGATACAAGAAAGCTATTGAATTTTTTATTTGAATGTTTATTATGGATTGAGTTGAAGTATCCTGATTTATATGGACGAATGGCATAGACTCGTGTTTCGCACTCGTCACATAAAGGGGTGTCTCCATACACTGCCAGATTTTTATTCCTATATCAAAATATTTTTTTAAAATAATTATTACATCTGAACATAAACTACCTTCACCAAGAAAAAACTAAATTCAACATTAAAACGAACAAACAGTTTTGTGAACAATTAGAGAGACAGAGTTATATACCTGTGATGTAACGTTAAGCTGCAAAAGAAAGGTAGGTTAATATTGTGGATTAAATCTAATAAATACGTGTTTCGAAGTAATCTCGTCACAAGACTTTATGTATATTTATTAATTAACATTTTCTAAAATATTGTGTCATGTTGTAAATTTTGAATTTACCGGGTGGCAGTAAATACAAAATTTACTACTGCCACCCGGTAAATTCAAAATTTACAACATGACAATTGGATAACACTGTCTAAAGAATATTACGAATGAAACCCTAATATTCCTTTAACATAATGGAGGGGCGGTCGGATCAAACTCGTCCTTTTCCGTATAGCAGAACAAGACCCGAAGAGGATTTCGGAAATAGCCGAGTAGCTACGATTGAATACGAATGAATCTGACGTCACAGCGGAAGTGACGCCGAGCTGTGTCTGCACTGGCTGTGTTTAGGCATTCATCATTTTAAATTACATGTATATTAAATCTGAATTACAGAATGAAATGGGCTTTGTTATGTACAAAGACAAAATTTCTGCAAGTGAAATATAAGTCTTTAACAAATTACAGTGCGTATTACAAACTACGAAATGCTTTTACGGAACCCTTCAAATATTCGACCAATCGCAACGAGAAATCAAGTTTTTGACATGAATTACACACAGAAATATATCAAAATATCACACCTATTGTAATATAGCATTTTAGCAGAATAATCCATCTCTGCTGTGTTCTTTGCTCAACTAGAATAAAGTGCAGCTGTACTTCATCCACTGGTTTAGAGTTATTGACCCTGATACAGATTTGTCGTGAATGTCACAGCTCTCGAATATGTGAAATGATCAACGGGTATCTTTTTTCTTGATTTTCGAACAACACCTGAATTTCGAATTTTTCTTCTGTAATATTCACAGGTTTTCTGTGAATTTCTTTACAATCCGTGTTTATATTAAGCTGGACTTCTGAAATCCTACGTCCTTTCTCATTTAAAATGTGTATATTTAAAATACTGTAAGGAAGGAGATATTATCCATGCAGTCACTTGAATGGCAAAGACTATGTGACATGAGGTTTTATTGAACATGATACAAGAAAGTTATTGAATTTTTTATTTGAATGTTTATTATGGATTGGGTTGAAGTATCCTGATTTATATGGACGAATGGCATAGACTCGTGTTTCGCACTCGTCATCACATGTGCCTGGTGACGTGACCCCCCCCCCCCTTTTCCGTGTTCCGTACTCCAAGGGTTCTTTGACTGTTCTGATTAACACATTCTTCTGTGACATATTACAAAGCTTTACTATTAAAAAATCCAAAACAAAACCTTTATAAAAAATCCGTACCCTCTTATTCTAAAATAGAAAGGCTAGTTTTAGCTTAAATTTTGGAATTTTATTGTAGTATCGTAAACATTCTGTTATATGTGTCCACTATCATAAAGGGGTGTCTTCCCACATTACAAGATTTTTATTCCTATATCAAAATATGTTTTTTAGAATTATTATTACATCTGTACATAAATTACCTTCACCAAGAAAAAACTAAATTCAACATTAAAACGAACAAATAGTTTTGTGAACAATTAGAGAGACAGGGTTATATACCTGTCAGCCTACCTGTGATGTAACGTTAAGCTGCAAAAGAAAGGTACGTTAATATTGTGGATTAAATCTAATATATACGTGTTTCGAAGTAATCTCGTCACAAAACTTTATGTATATTTATTGATTAACATTTTCTAAAATATTGAATAACACTGTCCAAAGAATAATACAAATGAAACCCCAATATTCCTTTTACACAGTGGAGGGGCGGTCGGATTAAACTCGTCCTTTTCCGTATAGGAGAACAAGACCCGAAGAGGATTTCGGAAATAGCCGAGTAGCTACGATTGAATACGAATGAATCTGACGTCACAGCGGAAGTGACGCCGAGCTGTGTCTGCACTGGCTGTGTTTAGATCGAAGGAGGCTACATATCTTCGTGTTTCTCCACAGGCACCTGAAGCATGGATAATACCCCCCCCCCCTTTTTTTATGAAAAAAAATGTAAGAGTGTATAATATCTCAAAAATATAAAATTTCCCCGTCAAACACATCTATATGTCGTTATATGCAAGCAGATTGTACTTTTTCTCACGTTTAAAGAATGGCCTTATTCGGTATAATAAAAATACACAAGGTAAGAAACAAAAGTTGTAAACAAAAGGGGAACCCCTACTTCGAGACAGATTACCAAGGTAATAATTAATGTTACCTATCATAATTTTGCAATCACTCTGTCTGGGAGATGTTCTTTGATTAGTCTCTTTAACCTAAACCCCGCTATTAGCGTTTGATATGCCGTAATCAGACGATTTATTAATCGGATACATAAAATTTTCTCCATTGGCAGCGTTGAAGGAGGTTTTGGAGCTGCTTTTCTGTTTCGCCTTATCTGATTGGCTAATTATAATACAGTTTAAATATCTAACCAATCAGATAAGGCGAAACAGAAAAACAGCTCCAAAACCTCCTTCAACGTTGCCAATGGAGAAAATTTTATGTATCCGATTAATAAATCGTCTGATTACGGCATATCAAACGCTAATAGCGGGGTTTAGGTTAAAGAGACTAATCAAAGAACATCTCCCAGACAGAGTGATTGCAAAATTATGATAGGTAACATTAATTATTACCTTGGTAATCTGTCTCGAAGTAGGGGTTCCCCTTTTGTTTACAACTTTTGTTTCTTACCTTGTGTATTTTTATTATACCGAATAAGGCCATTCTTTAAACGTGAGAAAAAGTACAATCTGCTTGCATATAACGACATATAGATGTGTTTGACGGGGAAATTTTATATTTTTGAGATATTATACACTCTTACATTTTTTTTCATAAAAAAAGGGGGGGGGGGTATTATCCATACTTCAGGTGCCTGTGGTTTCTCCGCGTTTCAAAGCATGTTTTCCTATTGTTAACATATTTTTATTTACTACAGCATTTTCTTGGCAATGTTGACGCGAAGGATGGGATTTTTCGAATGAAACTGCAAGGTTAGTGAAAAATTGGAGGCAACGAATTGACCCGACCTTCCTCGGCGTTTGAGTGTGAAATACATTGAAATTTACGCAAGCTGGTGAGGATTCTGGAATCTTTTGAGAGTATTTACTGAACATTATTCACGATGGGATGTTAATTTGAACGTTTTTTATCATAATCTACGATTAGAAAGTAGCGGCGCAGGCGCAGTAGGGGGTTAGTTGTGCCTGGCATGACTAACCCCATTTTACGCGTGCGCTAACTAACCCTGCTGATACTGACAAAAATCTGACTAAGCCTTGACTTTAGGTTAAGTCCAAAAAATAAAATGCATGCAAAGAAAAAAAAAAAAGAACACCAGCACAAACAACATTCCAGAAACAAATAAAATAAATTAAATTAACACAAAATAATTATAAAATAAATAGAATAAAAAACTTACATTCTAAAACTAAGCCAAATTTTATAAGAAATATTCATGTTAGTTAACTAAGTTAGTCAAATATAACAGAATTTGCAATAGAAATTCTTGTTAGTTAACTAAGTTAGTCAAATACTAACACAAAATGCAATGGAAATTCTTGTTAGTTGTCTAAGTTAGTCTAACTAAGGGATTTTTTCTTGAAAACCCCAAATTCCAATGATCAGAATAATTCCAATTTTAAATAATACACTGTTATAATGAGATTAAACATGCCTATATCAGTTTATCAAAGTAAAAGTGCTCGGTTAGCATGGTTAAAGAATATTTTGTGGAACTTATAATAATCTAATTTTTGAGGCACAGTTAATTAACACTTTCAATGCAATTCTTGCACCTCGATCAATCTTCGACATAATACTGCACATCAGAAACAGTTGAACTTTGGTATCTCTAACTAAGATATTTCGAATACCACAGATATGTCGAGGTGATGTGGAAGTACAAACCACATATTCTTTAAGTATTTTGTCCTTGAATCCTCAGATATCTGAGTTTTTTCTCAGCACCATCAATTTCAAGATGTATTTTAAAAACGTTATTAGCATCAGGTGTTTCTTGTTACAGGTTGATGAGGACTTCATTAACGATGAATTTAATCTACATGGACTAAGACAACGAGTTTGGCACTTCCAATGTGCTCTAGACATCATTTTGGACTTGGATTGTAGTAAGTGCTAAACATGATAAAGTTTGTAAAAAAAAAAAATCAAGTTTCTGAGTCAGCTCAGTCTTGGAGTATTTTGTGAAAACATCCCTTATTGATCATCATCTGCAGGTCATTGCCAGGTTTCACATTTTTAGCTCACCTCGACAAAGTCGAGATGAGCTTATGCTATACCCCCGGCATTGGCGTCGGCGTCCCAGTTAAAGTTTTGGGAGCAGGTCCATTCCCATGTAACTATAAGCCCTACCTGGACCAAACTTGCAAGGATGATGCATCTAGGGATGGACACTGCCACACTTGCTTTGGATGCTGGAGCTGACGTACATTTTCCTAATGAGTGGCCAGATTAAAGTTTTTTGAGCAGGTTAAAGTTTTTGGAGCAGGTCCATTCCCTAGGAACTATAAGCCCTACATGGACCAAACTTGCATGGATGATGCATCCTTGATGGACACTGCCACACTTGCTTCAGATGCTGGATCTGAGGTACATTTTCTAGATGAGTGACCAGGTTAAAGTTTTTGGAGCAAGTCAATTCCACAGGAACTATAAGCCCTATTGGGACCAAACTTGCATGGATGATGCATCTAAGGATAGACACTACCAGACTTGCTTCGGATGCTGGATCTGACCTACATTTTCATTCCCAAGTAACTATAACCCCTAGCTAAACCAAACGTGCATTGATGATGTATCTAGGGATGGACACTACCAGACTTGCTTCGGATGCTGGATCTGACCTATATTTTCATTCCCAAGTAAGTATAAGCCCTACCTTAACCAAACTTGCATGGAAAATGCATCTAGGGATGGACACTATTAGACTTGCTTCAGATGCTGGATGTGACCTATATTTTCAATACAAGAGACCTGGTTAAAGTTTTGGGAACAGATCAATCCCAGTGAACTTGAAGTCTTTGATATCTGCAGTATTAACAAAGTAATATGAATATTTGTTTACACTCTACATGTTTTTCATGCTACACATGTAGAAATGTGTATGTGCCATGTAAGGGGTTAAACACAACTTGCAAGAATATTGTTGTTGGGATAAATACTAAATATTAAGAAAATATGATGTGAGATTTGCATTATTAAACTGATAACATTCGTCGAGGTGAGCTTCGTAATCTTTGATTACCTATGTTTATCATTAGCTGAATCGTCAGCTGGCATCATGACAAACTCCAAGGAGTTTAAGGATACTTGTTGTAGATATTACTAAGGGTGAAATTTACTGAATTTTGTAAACATTGAAACGAACAGCAGTAAATGAAATGGTACCATCTAAACGAGAGAATTTTATGTGTTGAATTTTTATGGCTACTTACTCATGAAACACTAATTTAATAAACCATTCTTTCACTATAATGTAAGTATGAGTTATCGTTACTGTTTATATGTTGGTTTTTATGACGAAAGAGTACGAAGTGTCAAAAACTGAAACAAGACAGTAATATAAAAATATAATACGATAGCTCATTGAGGGTTCCGGTTTACGTTCAATATTTCAAAGCTCTATGTTCAACATTATACTGTTATAAGCATGATACTTTATATTTTCTAATCTATAAAAAGCAACAACAGGGGTTATTTATTATAGAACATATACTTGGAAAAATAAAATGATACGTAGCTAGTTTTCACTACTTGGAAATTGGAATTAAATATGTTAGACCATATTGGTTTCTAGATAGTTTTGTTTAATATTGCGTTTCCGGTATCAGCTATAACAAAAAAATGTTTGTAACAGACACAGAGTGTGTTTTCTTTGGTAAAAATGAAATAAAACAACTTGTTTGGATGAGAGGTTTTTTTCTGATAGACATTGATATTAACCTTCATGTAATGTTTACTCAATTTGTAAACGTTTAGAGCATTTAATCAAAACGTCGCCGTTTACACGTGTAATCGTTTCGCCCTTAGATATTACCTGTGATGGAACTAAACTGTTTTCTTGCCTTCAATGTATAAGATTTTTCCATAGGTGTTTGACGTTTTTTAACCTTTCTTTTCATAAATAAAATTTTCCCCATACTTTACTATTTCTTTTCATAGATAAATTAAAATTTTCCCATGGTGAAGTATGGGGAACTTTTTATTTATGAAAAGAAAAGTTAAACATGTAAAGCACCTGTGGATATTTGCTCTTTAGCTCCAATGTTAAAAAAGACCAAGAAGCATATTACAGGGGGGAGACGTCTGTCTGTCTGTCTTTTCCTCCTCAAACAATTTTCAAATTGTTAATCTTTCTATAGTTGATTGAATTCCAGTAAAACTTTGTTTAAAGATTGATTACATAACGGTACAGAATGCTTCTTTGTTTTGAAAATTGCTAATCACTGTGGCCATGGTCACTACAAATAGAAATTTCTGTACATTACTTCCAAAACACTGCTACTAAAGTTTTAGTCCAAATTGAATGACTTTTTATACTAGTAGACTTCATAAAGTTACTTGAGTCAAAGGCTTAAGTGGCCTTATCTGATTGAACCTTGAATACAAAATGTACCTTAAAAAATTGAGGTTTTAGAAGAATGCAATAATCATATAAATATTAACAAGGATACATTTAATGCAATTCATTTTTTCTTTAAAGTCCATTTATTATATATATAAAAAATGAAGAGCAACATTCTTCTGGAGACCTCTTGTTTTAAAATACTCTTTATATAATTGCAAACCAGAAGAGCTACAGTGTCCTTGAGACTAGTATAATAACAAACTGAAGAGCTAAGGCCTCCTGCAGTAATATAAGTACAAACTGAAGAGCTACAGTCTCCTGCAGACTAGTATAATTACAAACTGAAGAGCTACTGTCTCCTGAGAGTATTCTTGTTTTACTCTATTCAGTACGCGATTCAATGATGGATGATTCAGACCTCTCAAACGATTCTGAAGCAGAGAATGTTGTGGAAGAAGCAGCGGAGTTGTTGTATGGCTTAATACATGCCAGGTACATTCTGACTGACAGAGGAATCAGGAAAATGGTGAGTATTAAACAATTCAATCTTTAACTGAAATAAATTCAAATGGCATTGAATGAAAATAATTGTTCTTAAAAATAAGTGGACTTTGTGACATTTGCTGACCATTGCATGTTTGTTTGAATCTGACTTTTTAGATAGACAAATGGCAGGATGGCGTGTTTGGCACCTGTCCACTTGTGAGCTGTGAGAGACAATTTGTGCTTCCAATAGGTAAATTCAGAAAATGTATTCAGGGCATCAATATTTTTTGTCCTTTCTGGTTTCCCATGTAAATTAACATTGTGAAAAATTGTAACAATTCCGTGCAAACACAAACACATTTTAGCAATCAACTCGATCACATTGTATGCTGGTCATGAAGTGTCCCGGTCTGATTAAAATCAAACTTTCACTAGCTCCTTTTTAAATTTCATTGTCACATTTTTACCCTAAATTTTTACTTTGTAGCTTGTGTACTAAATGTGCTAAATTTCTAATTCAATAAAAAATATTGACTGTCCCTCGTATAGTTGTCTGTTTAAACTTTCTGCATGAGTCTTTGATGGTGAAGTACTGACATTGTTTAACTTTTGTTATTGACAGGAATTTCTGAGCACATTGAAAAAGAAACTGTAAAAGTGTACTGTCCAAAATGTGAAGATGTGTATCATATACGATCCCGACGCCATCGCTTCACAGATGGTGCTTTTTTTGAACCAAACTTCCCTCAAATGTTGTTTATGGCTTACCCAGAATACAGACCTGAACGTCCATCCAATCAATTGATCCCAAGGTAAAATGATTTTGTTTAATGTTGAGTCAGCAATATTTCAGCCATATTTTGCTGATGAAAAGACATGTACAGGGTTGAAAGAGTTTTTTGAGTTTTTCTGGTAGACCCTGTTCTTTTTTGAAAACCAGAAAAAGATCTTTTACGTGCCAAGGGGGTTGTTATCCTTGAAACAGGGCACATTAGACCATTAGACAAACTTACCAAGGTAAGAATCGGTTTTAAGGTATTATAACTTATTACATCCAGCTAATCAAAATTTTACAAAGGTAATGTCACTCAAAGCAATCAACTAATCAGTTTCGTTAACAAAGCGGTACAATATATGTATCAATTCATGGATGAACAAGAGGCCCACGGGCCTTATAGGTCACCTGAGCATCATGCAACAACTTTCAAATGATTGAATTTGGTTTATGTTTTAAGCTAGATGCTATGGCATTCACAATTTTGAAAGAGGCACCATTGCTAATCATAACTTTACACTTAGCAATTGTTTAGTTTGATTACTTAATACCCATAAGCAGGGTAGGGGAACAAAAATGTATGTCAACTAATCAATTCAGCGATAATCAGGAGTGCTCCTACCACACATGAACTCCTGACCCTAAGTCTACACATTGCACAATTTTTGAAAAGGCACACTTGCTTATCAAAATTACTTGATTAATACCAAGGAGTAGATTTCAAACAATTCATTTTCAGTATATAAGTAGAGCCCCCCCCCCCCCCCCCCATTTTGGTATCCCTGACCCAGGGGCCTTGAAATTCGCAATTCTGGAAGAGGAACCCATCATAACTAAATAAATAGTTCATCTGCTTATTACCCAGAATTAGAGAAAAAGATTTTCATAGATGTAATAGATGTAATGTATTTTCACTATATAATCATTATAGAGCCCCGCCCTAACACCATAACCCCTGACCCTGGGGCCATAAAATTCACAATTTTGGTAGAGGCACTCTTGCTCATCATAACTATGAACTTAATAAGTTTATTTAATACCTAGGAGCAGAGAAGAAGATTTTCAAAGATTTAATGTATTTTCACTATATAATCAATAGAGTCACGCCCTAACACCAGAACCCCTGACCCTGGGGCAATAAAATTCACAATTTTGGTAGAGGCACTCTTGCTCATCATAACTATGAACTTAATAAGTTTATTTAATACCTAGGAGCAGAGAAGAAGATTTTCAAAGATTTAATGTATTTTCACTATATAATCAACAGAGTCACGCCCTAACACCAGAACCCCTGACCCTGGGGCCATAAAATCCATAATTTTGGTAGAGGCACTCTTGCTCATAATAACTATGTACTTAGTTAGTTTATTTAATACCTAGGAGCAGAGAAGAAGATTTTCAAAGATTTAATGCATTTTCACTATATTATCAATAGAGCCACGCCCTAACACTAGAACCCCTGACCCTGGGGCCATGAATTTCACAATTTTGGTAGAGACACTCTTGCTCATCATAACTATGTACTTAGTTAGTTTATTTAATACCCAGGAGCAGAGAAGAAGATTTTCAAAGATTTAATGCATTTTACTGTATAATCAATAGAGCCCCGCCCTAACACCAGAACCCCTGACCCTGGGGCCATGAATTTCACAATTTATGTAGAGTCACTCTTGCTCATCATAACTATGTACTTAGTTAGTTTATTTAATACTCAGGAACAGAGAAGAAGATTTTCAAAGATTTAATGCATTTTCACTATATAATCAATAGAGCCCCGCCCTAACACCATAGCCCCTGACCCTGGGCCATAAAATTCACAATTCTGGTAGAGGCACTCTTGCTCATCATAACTATGAACTTAACAAGTTTATTTAATACCCAGGAGCAGAGAAGAAGATTTTCAAAGATTTAATGCATTTTCACTATATAATCAATAGAGCCCCGCCCTAACACCAGAACCCCTGACCCTGGGGCCATGAATTTCACAATTTTGGTAGAGGACTTAATGCTGATTACAATCATACCAACAGTTTGACTGTTTGATGTCCAGGAGTAAAGAAGAAGATTTTTAAAGATTGCACTAATTTTAGTGGTTTTTGCCCCACCCCCAGGCCCCAGGGGGGCAGGGACCACGAAATTCACAATTTTTGTTCCCCTTCACGCATAGATGCTATATGCCAAAATTGGTTGAAATTGGTTCAGCGGTTTCAGAGAAGAAACTGAAAATGTTTAAATGTTAACGCACGAAGCACGACGGACGACAGACGACGGACGACGACGGACAAAAACAGATAGCAATAGGTCACCTGAGTTTACTCAGGTGACCTAAAAATTGAAACATGCAAATAATATAACAATCTGTCAAAGTGTTGGACTTTTAATAGAAGCTTCAAAGGATCCATCCAAGAAAATGAACTGTAGTCTCCAGTAAAACCATCAATTAAAATTTTATGTTTTATTTAACTAGATTATCGACATAATTATCAATAGATGAATAACAAAGGGAAATAACTTCTCACAAAGTAAAGGACAACGTTGCTTTACAGGTAAGTGGAGCCCTCCTAACACCCAATCAAAATCCTGAAACGGATGTCAGGAGTAAGTGAGCTAATATCAGCCTTTCAATCCCGAAACCATAATTTAATAGGGATGTCTTAAAGATCTATGAAATAAAATGTTGTTGTAGCATTCCTCCTTAATATCCAAAGACACAAAAGATTTTCATAAATATGATTCTATCATATGCTTATTTCTACAAGGTAGTACTAATCATGTGTTAAAATTAGAGCAAGAATTTTGCCAAACAATCCAATAGTAACGCTAACTGTTTCTGTATTCTGAGGTGGTCAATAAAAATATCAAGATGTCCGATTCTCCAGAGGCTGTGTATGTACATTGCTGGCAGTGTAGGCATTACTTAATATAAATGGAAGAGTTCCTCTATTGTAGATTTTTCACATAAAACAAAAAACCCACCTAGCACCCTTTAATATTTTGACTTGTGAACATGATTTTGATCTTGTCATTTCAAGAAAATGATGATCTTCTCAAATTATGATTGATTAATTATTTTTGCCCCCCTTTTCAGGTTTATTACTCTTCATGGTAAAAGTATGAAGTAGCTGCAGATATTGAAATGAAAAAACAGAAATAGCCGTCTTAATAAGGAAATCCCGAAGAGGAAATTCTGTAGGAATGGGCAGCAAAACACAGGAAAGATTTAAGATCAAAAGAAAAGAAGTTCTTAAGAGGTGGAGAATGGAAAGGGCAAAAGAGGAAGCTTCATAGAAGTGGAAAACTGAGAACATTGATCAGTGGCTCTAAGATGGAGCAAAGATGCATCTCACATTCACCATATAGAATTATCAAGTCAGAATTTAGTTTTCAACTCATCTGAGCTGAAAGTTAAACTGAGATTTTTTGATTACCCCTTGTCTGGGGTTGGGATAGGGTCATTCGTGTTTCACAAACATGTAGTTTTAGCTCTACTGGTCAGAGACCAGAAGTGTTTATGTGATAGTAAGGTGTCTTTCTTCCGTCAGTCCAGCTGTCTGTCTGTCTGTGAACAATTTTTCAAAATGCTATTACATGTACTCCCAGTTTTGGTTTGATTTCAATATAACCTGGCATAGAAGTAGACTGTACTGTCAAAGGTTCATTATTTAGTGCATTGCTTTTTTTTGTTTTTGATGAACAATGTTGCCATAGTTACTAAAAATAGTAATTTCTGTAAAATTTCAATAAAATGCTACTCCTACAGTTTGGGTCTTATTTCAATATAATTTTACATGCAAGTAGATTACTCTAAGATATATAATTTAATGAATTGGTTTTTTTTATATCGATGAAAGAGTGGTGTTGCCATGGCTACTAAAAATAAAAGTTTCTGTGAAATACTTTTAAAATGCTTCTCCTCCTACAGTTTTGATCTGATTTCAATAAAACTTGGCATACAAGTAGACAACACTAAGGTACATAATTTAATGCATCAGTTTTTGATTTGTTTTAACCTTATTGCCATGATAACTAAGAATAGAAATTTCTCTTGAAATCTTTTGAAACGCTACTCCACCCACAATTATTTTCCGATTTCACTGTAACTTAATGGCATACAAGTCGACTTTATGAAGGTTCATTATTTAGTGCATTGGTTTTTTTGTTTTCAGTAAATGGTGTTACCATGGTTACTAAAAATAGGAATTTCTTAGAAATACTTTCAAAACACTCCTCCTCCTACAGTTTTGGTTTGACATCAATATAAATTGGCATATGAGTAGACTACATTAAGGTGCATAATTCTATTTAATGCTGCCTTTTCTTTTGTAGACCAGTAAAGCTACAGACTCATCAGAGATTTCATGTTTATGTTCACTGTTCTATCTTTTATTTGAACAGAATATAGTAATACTGTGAATCACTCTTTATTCTCGAGAACTTTATTTTCGAGTAATTACGCGACACAGTGTGCTCGCGAAAATTTAATTCTGGCGTATAATAGCATTTCTTAAGATTATATAGAGCAATAACAACAATTCGTGAAAAATTTTTCTCGCTAATCAAGAGTCAATGACTATCTCGTGAAAATAAGGTGTTGCGAAAATTGAGTGATCTACAGTATGAAAAAAATATTATAGTCTTCAGTCTTTTTTCGTGTAGTACAGTTTAGCGGGTTATTTTAGTGGGGTGCTAATTATAGCGTCTTGATGGTAGCCAGCTAAAATTGTAATTGCTAAAATAGTCAGTACTCTTCTTAGTGTTCATCTGCAAACAGCTGAAACTCTGTGTCCATTAAAATAAATTATGCCAAAATTAATGGCTTATCTTTGAGCAGGCAAACGCCAAATTTTTAACCCACCAAGAAAACCCGCTATACGGTATATAGTGTATGTATTTCATATTTAGCAATAATTAAATGCATAGAATGAAATAATTAATAGACCAAATATTCATTTAAACTATGTTGTATACTTTCTGCTATTGAGCTAATCTGTTAAAAAGTTGGGAGGTCAAATTAATGCTAATTTGTGAAAAAATACAATTCATTATCGCTACATTTCTTCAAAATGGGCATTTATTTGAGGCTATATCTAAAAGAATCATACAACTTTGTCAGTTGATGGATCTTGGAGAATATTAATTTAAAAAAACCCTCGTAAGGGGAATTATCAAGAAAAGAAAAAAAATAGAATGGAAGAATGGGATAAAAATTTTCCTCTTGAGAAACACTGGGCCAGAAAAGCCCATATTTCAAAAATTCGTTTGGTGACTGCAAAAATGGGAAAAGGAGTTCTGCAAATCATGTGTTTTGCTAATGATTAGGGATCAAAATACGGTTTTTTTTTCTACAAACACCTGTTATGATGGACATATTTTCCCATATTTTACATTCTCAACTCATTATTAAACTATGAAAGAGCTGCTCAAGAAAAAAAAATCCAAAGACACATTCTTACTAGGGTTTTGAATCCAAGGGTATTCACTATCCAAAAGAAATAACCCCAATAGGACCCCACCAATCAACATCCAAAAGAAATAACCCCAATAGGACACAACCAATTACCATCCAAAAGAAATGACCCCAATAGGACAACACCAATCGCCATTCAAAAGAAAGACCCCCAACACCGCCAATCACCATCCAAAATAAAGGCCCCCAATAGGACACAACCAATCACCATCCAAAAGAAATAATCCCAATAGGACACAATCAATCACCATCCAAAAGAAATAACCCCAATAGGACACAACCAATCACCATCCAAAAGAAATAACCCCAATAGGACACAACCAATCACCATCCAAAAAATAACCCCAATAGGACACAACCAATCACCATCCAAAAGAAATAATCACAATAGGACACAACCAATCACCATCCAAAAGAAATAACCCCAATAGGACACAACCAATCACCATCCAAAAGAAATAATCCCAACAGGACACAACCAGTCACCATCCAAAAGAAATAACCCCAATAGGACACAACCAATCACCATCCAAAAGAAATAATCCCAATACTACACAACCAATCACCATCCAAAAGAAATAACTCCAATAGGACACAACCAATTACCATCGAAAAAAACCCAATAGGACACAACCAATTGCCATCCAAAAAAAAAACCCAATAGGACACAACCAATCACCATCCAAAAGAAAGACCCCAAATAGGACACAACCAATGACCATCCAAAGGAAATAACCCCAATAGGACCCCGTCAATCAACATCCAAAAGAAAGGACCCCCAATAGGACACAACCAATGACCATCCAAAGGAAATAACCCCAATAGGACCCCACCAATCAACATCCAAAAGAAATAACCCCAATAGGACACAACCAATGACCATCCAAAAGAAATAACCCCAATAGAACACAACCAATTACCATCCAAAAGAAATAACCCCAATAGGACACAACCAATTACCATCCAAAGAAAGACCCCCAATAGGACACAACCAATCAACATCCAAAAGAAATAACCCCAATAGGACACAACCAATGACGGTCCGAAAGAAAGACAGTAGAACACACCTAAATCACCATCCAAGATACTGTAAAAGTATTACATTAATATTGGCTGTGTATTCTTTTTAGTGCCTTTCGCGGAAAGCAGCCTCCACTAAATCAAGTACATTGCTAAATGCTTTGTGTATAAAGGTTCATTTAATGCACATTCAAAAAGAACTAACTCAAATCTATGCGAACTTGTTGAAAATTCCATTTCTGCCAAATATCGTACATGCCAAATACAATACATTTACAGTATAGACTCCCAGTAAAACACGTACAATCACCATCCAAAATAGGACAACACCAATCAACACCCAAAAGAGAGACCCCCCAGTAGGACACAACCAATTTTTACCACTCAAAATAGGCCCCAAATATGACAACACAAATCTACATCCAAAAGAAATGACTTGAAAAAGATGTTTATGGTAATCTAACAACCAAGCTGTATGATAAACGTGATGACTTTAACTTTTGTATTGTCAACTTCACCTACTTATGCAGCAATATACCTTCATCACCTTCATACTGAGTTTATATATCTCAGTTGATTCGGTATGCAAGAACAATTCCCAAAAAGAGGTAAATTATTGACAAACAGTTAAGTTGATGAAACAAGAATATAAGCAGTCTCATTTAAAGTCATAATTTCGTAAGTTTTATGGTCGATACAATGACATGCTGACCGACATTTTTCATACTAATTAGTACTCCATTATTTATACACTGAATTGACGACGGATTTTTCCATTATTTCCCGATCATGATAATGAGCACACGGTGGGTGTGACCGGTCCGCAGGGGATGCTCACTCCTCCATGGCATCCGATCTAATGTTTTCAGAGGTCAGTGTTTGTTCAGCTCCTATTTTGTATTGTTTTATGAACTTTGTATTGAATACTGTTCGTTATCTCCATATCCTTCATAACCTCAACAGGACACTACCAATCACCATACAAAAAATTGAATAGACCCCCCCCCCAATTGTATGGAAGCGTATGAGTGCCATGCAATATTTTTTTAAAGTTGGAAATTCAAACTTTATTTTGGTAATTCCAACTTTAATCTTGGTAATTCCAACATTTATATTGGTAATTCCAACTTTAATCTTGGTAATTCCAACTTCCTGAAACAGAGGTCAGGACTAAGTGAGCTAATATCGGCCTTTCAATGCCGAAACCATAATTTAATAGGGATGTCTTAAAGATCTATAATATAAAATGTTGGTGTGCATTCAGACTCTCCAGAGGCTGTGTATGTACATTGCAGGCAGTTCCTCTAATGTAGATTTTTCACATAAAACAAAAAACCCACGTAGCACCCTTTAATATTTTGACTTGTGAACATGATTTTGATCTTGTCATTTCAAGAAAATGATGATCTTCTCAAATTATGATTGATTACTTATTCCCCCCCCCCCTTTTCAGGTTTATTACCCTTCATGGTAAAAGTATGAAGTAGCTGCAGATATTGAAATGAAAAAACAGAAATGGCCGTCTTAGTAGGAAATCCCGAAGAGGAAATTCTGTAGGAATGGGCAGCAAAACGCAGGAAAGATTTAAGATCAAAAGAAAAGGAAGTTCTTAAGAGGTGGAGAATAGAAAGGGCTAAAGAGGAAGCTTCATAGAAGTGGAAAACTGAGAACATTGATCAGTGGCTCTAAGATGGAGCAAGGATGCATCTCGCATTCACCATTTAGAATTATCAAGTCAGAATTTAGTTTTCAACTCATCTGAACTGAAAGTTAAAATGAGATTTTTTGATTACCCCTTGTCTGGGGTTGGGATAGGGTCATTCGTGTTTCACAAACATGTAGTTTTAGCTCTACTGGTCAGAGACCAGAAGTGTACGTTTATGTGATAGTAAGGTGACTGTCTTCCGTCCATCTGTCTAGCTGTCTGAAACAATTTTAAAAATGCTACTACGTGTACTCCCAGTTTTGGTTTGATTTCAATATATATAACTTGGCATAGAAGTGGACTGTACAAAGGTACGTAATTTAGTGCTTTTTTTTTTTGATGAACGATGTTGCCATAGTTACTAAAAATAGAAATTTCTGTAAAATTCCATTAAAACGCTACTCCCAACAATTTGGGTCTTATTTTAAAATAACTTTACATGCAAGTAGATTACTCTAAGATATATAATTTAATACATTGGGTTTTTTTATATCAATGAATGGTGTTGCCATAGCTACTAAAAATAGAAGTTTCTGCGAAATTCCTTTAAATGCTACTCCTTCTATAGATTTGGTCTGATTTCAATAAAATTTGGCATACAAGTAGTTATTATTGTCTAATTTCACTATAACTTGAATGGCACACAAGAACTGAAGACTTGATATAAGGTACACTATTTAGTGCATTGGTTTTTGTTTTCAATGAATGGTGTTACCATGGTTGCTAAAAATAGAAATTTCTTAGAAATACTTTCAAAACACTACTCCTCCTACAGTTAAGTTTGACATCAATATAATGTAGCATAAGTGGACTACACTAAGGTGCATCTGTTTATTGCTGCCTTTTCTTTTTTAATATGTAGACAGTAGAGCTACAGACCCATCAGCCATTTCTGGTTTATGTTAACTGTTTTAGTAATATTAAAAAAATATAGTCTTCATTCTTTTTTCATGCAGTACCCTATAGCTGGTTATTTTATCAGGGTGCTAATTTTAGCGTCTTGATGGTAGCCCGCTAAAATTCTAATACAAAAATGGCCAGTACTCCTCTTAATTAGTGTTCATTTGCAAAGAGCTGAAATCTTGTTTCTGCCAAAATTATTGACATACCTTTGAGCAGGCAAAACGCCAAATTTTAAACCTGCCAAGAAAACCCGCTATACTATATATACATGTACATGTAATGTACGAGGGTCATTCAAAAAATACGTAGGCAATGCTTCTCATCGTCATATGATTATTACAAGATTATAGATCAACACATTTTCGTTAACATAAACATTTATTTTGTTGAAGTGTGAAGTTTCATTCCATTTGATTAAACAGAACTCACGTTAGCCAAAATTAAAAGCAACATGTTTTGTTACCACGGAGCACGGTTAACCAATATTGTAACGTCAAAAACAACGCTGAGAAAGTTTGTCAAAAGTATACACATTTTTGTTATTTCAAACACGGTTTGTTGCGTCTTCTCCATTCAAAACACATATCCACAATACTTAACACCTGGTTTGCTAACAATTGTACAAATATAGCTTGAATTAGAATGTTATTGTTTTCAAATTCTTTGATTTACCATGCAACTTTATTATTTCTGCAACATCGAAACACACATCACGTTCAATGACGTTCCTAACTCTTTTGACAATATTTTTAACTTTAACCTGTTTCTTTGCAGACAATCCATCGTCCGATTCAAACTCGCTACCACTCAAAAATTGTATTTTCAACTTAATACAAACACACAGATTTTTTTCATACAGATCCTGATTTATAAGGATTTTTTAAGCTTGTAGAAAAAGTTTCCCGAATGTAAAGACTAATTTTATTGCTATTTGCTGCTCCGTGACGTCCTCCAACGTCATGGTTTTTTGCCTTTTTTAATCAAGTCCATATGTATTTAGAAGCTAATATCTTTTAAATGGAACGAGATATTACATAACCTGATTTCATTTTTATTAATACAGCAATACTTTATTTAAACATGTAAATTTTATTTCGTTTCAGCTCCATTTATTAGAGGTATACTGTAAATACTATAAAGTGAAAATTAGAAAATTACTCAATTTTGACGGTGCTCCGTGACCCCATTTTTGCTGTTCTAAATCCTTGGTAATTTTAATAAATATGAGGATACATTCCAATTTTTTACTCAAATTATTTGAATCTGTTGTTAAAATATTTGTACCAAATTTGGATATAATATGACGTTAAATAAAAAAGTTAGGACAAAAGTCTACGAACTTTTTGAATGACCCTCGTATGTATATTTCTTTGAAAGAAACTTTATTCACAATAATTATTATATGCATAGAATGAAAACATAATTTTAATAAACCAAAAATTCCAATTAAACTATGTTGTATACTTTCTGCTATTTAGCTAATCTGTTAAAAAGTTTAGAGGTCAACATAACAGCTTCTTTGCGAAAAAATACAATTCATTATCGCTACATTTCTTCAAAAGTTTGTGTGATCATTACCACTACACGTTATCAATAAGAATATTGCCAATAACTAGTCATTACTGCAACATAGCAATGCTACTGAAAGAAGTTCAATTCATTATGATTCATATTTAAGAGGTTTCGAGACAGCAGTTCGTCAAGCAAATTAATGGCATTCAAAGATCTACTAATTTTGTAAAGACTTTGAATAAAACAGATTTAAGGGGGCCAACTGTGGTTTCCTTGTGCAATATTTTGCGCATCATAGTAAAATGAAGCGTATTAAATGTTTTAAAGCAACTTTTTTCGCTTACTTATGAAAATTAAACAAAATAAAGAAATTATAGGTATAAAAATTTAATTACAATTTTATATAACTGATTTTTTAACCGATTTGCAATTGATAAGTAGGTTGACATCGTTACAGTTTACTGTTTTTGACGTTGTTATAAACTGAAGCTCCTAAAGAAAGGAGTGATAAAATTGTTATTAAAGAAAAAGTAATAATCATACGCTCTTGAAATTTAAAACATAGAAATTTGAGAATATATCCATTATTTTTAATATGTTTTCTTATGAATCCTTTGTGCCCGACATATTTTTTTGTAGTACTCTATAAAATCAGGAAAATTCGTTAATTTTTGGCATTTTGAGATTCCCCCTCTGGTAACAAGACATTAGAATTTGGTGTTTCTTACATATATTGTATAATATAGTATTACCCATCAAATATTATAGTTTGAACAAAAAGTCTTTTGTAGTATTTGTATAATTTGCTTAATAAAGTGAAGCGCTAAAAATTGGCATTTTCCTATATAATCCTCTAGTAAATGTACATGTATTTTGAGACGGTCCCTTAAAAATACCTGGATGTAGATTTTCTCCAAACGTTGCATGTACACTGAAGTTAATGTAAGTTATATATGGAATAAAAATGAAGAGTTTCACTATTGTAGTAATGTTTACTAGCTTTTAAATGTAGCAGTAATGAGTCTGGTTGTGTTCTACCGAGGCCCTTCCTTTTGGATGGCGATTGGTGGTGTCCTATTTGGGGGTCTTTTTTTGGATGGTGATTGGTTGTGTCCTTTTGGGGGGTCTTTATTTTGGATGTTGATTGGTGCATGTCCTACTTGGGTTATTTCTTTTAGTGATTGATGGTGTCCTATTTGGGGTCTTTGAATGTTGATTGGTGTTGTCTTATTAGGGGTCTATATTTTAGATGGTGATTGGTCGTGTCCTACTTGGTGTCTTTCTTTAGGACAGTGAATGCCATTGGATTTAAACTCCTAGTAAAAATGTGTTTTGGATTTTTTTCTTGCAGCAGCTCATTCATAATTTAGAAAAAGTTGAAAATGCAAAATATATGGGAAAATAAGTTCATCAAAACAGGTGTTTGTAGAATTTTTAAGAAATTGTATTTTGATCCCAAACACCTGAATTGCTGAACTCCTTTTTCCATTTTTTGCAGTCACTAAATTAATTTTTAGGGATACAGGCTTTTCTGGCCCAGTGGTTCTTCAGAGGAAAATTTTTTAATGACCCTATTCTAATTTTTCTTTTCTTGATTATACTCCCCTTACGAGGGATTTTTGTGTAACATTCTCCAAGATCCAGCTACTGACAAAGTTGTACGTTTAGATATAGCCTCAAATAAAGCCCATGTGAGCTTTCTGGATGTGTATCGTTACTGCTACATACCAATTACCATCCAAATGAAAGCTCTCCAAATAGGGCCCCACCAATCACCGTCCATAAGAAAGGCCCACGATGGGACACAATCAATCACTGTCCATGAGAAATGCCCTCAATAGGGCCCCACCAATCACCGTCCATAAGAAGGGCCCCCAATAGGACCCCACCAATCACCGTCAATAGGAAAGGCCCTCAATAGGGCCCCACCAATCACCGTCCATAAGAAAGGCCCACGATGGGACACAATCAATCACTGTCCATGAGAAATGCCCTCAATAGGGCCCCACCAATCACTGTCCATAAGAAAGGCCCTCAATAGGACCCCACCAATCACTGTCCATAAGAAAGGCCCTCGATAGGACACAACAAATCACTGTCCATAAGAAAGGCCATCGATGGGACACAATCAATCACTGTCCATAAGAAATGCCCTCAATAGGGCCCCACCAATCACTGTCCATAAGAAATGCCCTCAATAGGGCCCCACCAATCACTGTCCATAAGAAAGGCCCTCGATAGCACACTATCAATCACCGTCCATAAGTTAGGCCCTCGATAGGACACAACCAATCACCATCCAAAAGAAAGCTCCCTAATAGGACCCAACCAATAACCGTCCATAAGAAAGGTCTTCAATAGGACACCAACAATCACTGTCCATAAGAAAGCTCCCTAATAGGACCCCACCAATCACCGTCCATAAGAAAGGCCCTCAATAGGACACTACCAATCACCATCCATAAGAAAGGCCCTCAATGGGACCCCACAAATCACCGTCCATAAGAAAGGCCCTAAATTGAAAGGACACAACCAATCACCGTCCATAGGAAAGATCACCAGAAGAACACATCTTATCACCATCCCAGGTAAGTACAGACTCCCAATTTCAATCACCATCCAAAATTGGACAACACCAATCAACATCCAAAAGAGAAACTCCCAATAGGACACAACCAATTACCACTCAAAAAAGCCCTAAATATATAGGACAACACCAATCAACATCCAAAAGAGAAACCCCCAATAGGACACGACCAATTACCACTCAAAAAAGCCCTAAATATATAGGACAACACCAATCAACATCCAAAAGAAATGACTTGAAAAAGATGTTTATGGTAATCTTACAACCAAGCTCTATGATAAACGTGATGGCTTTAACTTTTGTATCATCAACTTCCCTTATACTTATGCAGCAATATACCTTCATCACCTTCATACTGAGTTTATATATCTCAGTTGATTCGGTACGCAAGAGCATGCTCTGCGTATGTACAATTCCCAAAGTGAGGTAAATTATTGATAAACAATTAAGTTAATGAAACAAGAATATAAGCAGTCTCGTTTAAAGTCATCATTTCGTAAGTTTTATGGTAGATACAATGACATTGTCAGCAAATACAATTTATCATTAAGTCTAACGCTGACTGACATTTTTCATACTAATTTTTCCGTTTTCCCGATCATGATAATGAGCACACAGCGGGTGTGACAGGTCGGCAGGGGATGCTTACTCCTCCATTGCACCTGATCACACCTCTAATGTTTTCGAAGGTCCGTGTTTGCTCAGCTCCTATTTTTTATATGGACTTTGGTATTGAGTACTGTTCGTTATCTACATATCCTTCATATAACCCCAATAGCTAGGACACTACCAATCACCATACAAAAAATATGATAGACCCCCCCCCCTCAATTGGGCACCACCAATCACCATCTAAAAGGGAAAAAACAATACATGTAACAATGATATAACAATATAATAAATATGAATTAGCAACTGCATTGTACTATGAAAAATGTAGATTTGAAGGAACTATGGGATTTTGCTCCCCTCACCCCCCCCCCCCCCCCAAAAAAATAAAATAACCCAACAACAACTACTACATTTTTTATCCCGAACTATGTCGGGTCATTGAGCATTAAAGCATAGACCTAAATCAGCTATCGTGCAAAGTCATAAACCTATTATTGCCTGACGTCACGGCGTCAGGCAGTATAAGGATTGATATTTCCAAGATCCGAAAATGTGCGACCATATCTAAAGAGCTAGATTTTGTGCAAGCTGATTTACATTGGAATTCTTTACCTGCATTTTAAAAGAAACAGTTTTCAGAAAAAAGAAAGATATTACTGATGCGAAATACTTCAGTGTTTACTTCCTTTAATCTTTTTGCATGGAACAGATTATTCCATATGATTTGTCGTTTCAACATGTCCGTGTATCCTTTTTTCTGCTTTTCTATACTACTAGATCAGTCCATTTGTATTCTACGAAAGGGGTGAATCGCTCTTTTCGCGCCAAATGTCACTAATAAGCTATCTTCGCGCCTTTTCCTTGGATTGTTCTATTGTATGAATGGGTGTGATAACTTCCATGGAATTAAATAAAGTTTGTCCTTTTGAACTTCCTTCTAATGCTTCAGAAATTCTATCTACAAGTTTTATACCATTCTTTAAAGCAACATATCGTATACATCAGTATACATGGTATATGGACATGTAACACTAAAGAAATGATGTTTCTAATTTGTTTACCGATCCCGCGGTTGGTTTATTCCATAAATGGACGAGTCCAATAATAATAAACAACGCAGTTCAAGCCATCGTCTCCAGATGCATGATCTATCATATGTCTTTGTTCAGATGCACACGATAAATATGAAAGTAGTGAATAATCTTGGATATTTCTTTCTACAAAGCCTAACTATTTAATTTACTTATTTCATTCTCAATATATCATGTATTATATGATAGTGTTATCCCCCTCCCCTTTTAAGAAAAAAAAATAATGAACATACGTACATTACTACTGTTTACTTCAGAGTAGAAAATACACTCCAACAAAATGTGTTTTTAATTATATCCATCTTTTAAAATGTTCACAATGCGTGATTTGATAACAGATTTTATAATAGGTGTTACAATGCAGCTTGAAATCAAATTAGATCCAAGGGCAGATCACTCCACTTGCAGACCCCCCCCCCCCTTCAACTACAAGTTCTTTAGTACATGTATATATGCAGTGTAGAGATGATTCTTCTACAAGTTCAGTAAAATCAAGATTTCAATTACATAAGGTTCTCAAAATATCAAGTTAGGATATTCTTTAAACCCACAAAGTATTGCTCAAAAGGGTCATCACTCTTCATGCAGATAAATTGATTTCGTCAGGCAAGCTTTTTAAAAAGCTATTACTTGTACGCAACGAGCAAAGCGGTGTCCGCCATATTTTTCTACTCGGCGATAGTTACAATTCCAAATATATGTGATCAACAAGTAGAGCTTTTTTAAAAAGCTTCCCGTCTTTAGCAACAGTCTTAAACTGTAAACTGATCTACACCTATCAGGCCGTATAATTCTTTTGAATTTCTTGATTTTGTATTTCTACATTAGCTTTTTACTGGCATGAGCCCTACCACGGTTGTCGCTCGGTCATCTCCGTAAACTTTGACTCGCCGAGAGCTTTCGGCAAACCTTGGCTGATTCCATTTCCTTCTTCAAACAAGAAAGGGGAAAAGAACAATAACAAATTGTAAAGCCTGCAAGCAATAAAAATCAAATTTTATTTATAATGAAGTTAAAGAGATCTTTTAATTTTTTGCTATACAAAAAATCATGTTATTAGGAATTAATTACTGCTGATTTTGTTGTTCGTTTTGTCATTTTTTTTTAAGATTGAAAATCTTGCAAAATTGTTAAGTCGTACGAAAATTAGATCATCAGAAAGTTGAACAGCATTTCAACCAATGAAATAATTGAAAATTTTCTCATCATGCATTTTCTACCAATCACAAAAGAGAGGAAGTGCATAGTCCGAAGACTGTAAAAAACTTCAACTATACAATACCGTCTTCCAAGGAAGACGGTAATCACGGTCACGGGCTATTGCACACGCTTCCAGAAGGCCTAGTGTGTACACTAAACCCCCCAAAATATAAGTCAAACTTGTACTGTCTTCCGCTAAGTTTCAGAAACTAATACAATACAATTTTTTTGAATGCTTTAAAAATAATTGTAAAAAAATTTAATAAATTCATAAAAAAAATAAATGTTACGATTTTACAAGCACATGAATTTTAGCTTATGAAAAATGCTTTTATAAAACACCGTATTACAATGCTTACCAGACGCCAGACAGTAAAAGCTTGATCATGGATCATACGATAAGTAAAAACAAGAGTTATAAAAAGTAGAAGTATTGGAATTCTTTCCCAATTTTTGTCCCCCGCTTGAAAAGTGGGGGATATTAATTTGGGTTTGTCCGTCCGTCCGTCTTTCTGTCTGTCTGTAACGCTTTCGTTTCCACACGATATCTCGAGAACCCTCTGAGCTTTTGCAATGAAATTTAGCATAGCAACTCCCTATGGACTAAAGAAGACCCCTATCGATTTTGAGGTCAAAAGGTCAAAGGTCAAGGTCATAAATAAGCAAATTCTGTCTGTTAAAACACTTTCGTTTCCACACGATATCTCTAGAACCATTTGAGCTATTGCAATGAAATTTTACATAACAACTCCCTGTGGCCTAAAGAAGACCCCTATTGATTTTGAGGTCAAAGTTCAAGGTCGTAAATTTATACATTCTGTCTGTGTGTAACACTTTCATTTCCGGAAGATTTCAAGAAGATTTTGAGCTTATGCAATGTAATTTTATACCAAAACTCCCTAGGACGTCTCTCGCCCCTCTCAAAGTGCCCCGCCCGTTTGTTTTATTAGTATTTATAGTATTACATGTCGCTATTTTTAGCGCAGGGGCATGAGGAGAGTTATTGCGTATAAAACAGGTTCTCGGCGGACTTTTTGTTCTTATTACATCTATTAGAACTGTTTAATAAAGGCTAAATAAATCAAACACCATGGATTGTGTAAAATTTTGAGAATACCGAACATGAAAACATGAATATATACATGTATGTGACTTCAGTTCTGCATATACTTCATTGCGTGTAAAGCGGCTCCGTGGTCTGGTGGTTATGTCTATCGCTTCCAAGTTGAGAGGTCCCGGGATCGAATATCGGTCGTACCGTTCTTTTCTTCTTTTTTTTTTTTTAAATACCTTTTTTTTTACTAAATGATAGTATTCAGTATGTGAAATGAAAAATTTATGAGGTTATAAAATCATCATTACAGTGTGATGAATATTCCATATGAAAAAATCTTCTATACACATAATAAAGAATAAGCAATCAAATCTTTATATGCATATTGACATACATGTATTTTATTTCCTTCAGTATACATTTAATAATTCTACAAATTCAGTCAGGGGGAGCCGACTTTTTCCCTAAGCGGGGGACACGAATTCTCTGAATTAGCTTGTTCTTTCAGCGCCTACATCAACACATCCCATATATGTCCTGCGACATGAAAAACTGGTCTGTCCAGTTTTCTAAAAATAGTAACGATCATTTCATGACCGTTCGGGGATCAGTTATTATCTGGGAAAATACATTGTATTACCCACAAGAAAATATTTATCAGCAGAAACTCCGAATATATTGAATGTAACATTTAGAATTCTATATTCTTTAGAAATGTTCATATATTTTGTGAATATATTAAATGCAGCATTTAGAATTATATATCATTTAAAAATGTTAATATATTTTGTAACCAAATCTTTTCTTCTCTCTCTCTCTCTCTCTCTCTCTCTCTCTCTCTCAAACGTATATACGCAATGTTCATGCATGAATACAGGGCACAAGCGTCGGAAGCAAATTGAAATGGGGGGGGGGGGGACTAAACAAACAGAAAAAAAGTAAACCCAATTTTCAATGCCTATATTATGTCTGTCTTTGCAAAAATGGGGTGGGGGGCTAAACCCCCGAGTCCCCCCCCCCCCCTCCATCCCAAGGCTTATGCAGGAATGGATTAAACTTTTCCTTGAAAGAAAAGGGAATACAATAATAAAACATCGGATATGGAAATCAGAACTATAAACGAAGTTTTAACTTTGGGCAATGATGCAGAATTACATTTTTTTTTTTGGATAACGTAGAATTCAAGTTTAGTATTGCCCAAGTTATCTGCAGTTGTAGTATTTGTTTGCAATAAATTCCTCGCCAACAATATTTTCCTGAAAAAGGGGGACTTTTTTTTAAATGCTATAGTATAAAGAACAATGCAGTTTGTATAGACAATCATTTTCCGTAAAAGTTTGAACCTTGGTTGAGTCTACATATGTCATCTTCGCTAGCCAAGGGTTTCCGATTCGAAAGCTACTCTACTTGTAGAGAAGATTTCGGATCGGAAACCGTTGGTTTGCGAAGATGACCTGTGTATATAATAAATATGATTTTAAAATGTGCATGTTCTTGTTTTTTCATATAAAATAAGATTTTTTTTTTTCTAATCTTAAATGAGATAGGTTTTTCTGCCCGCAGCAACTCGGACTAATTTGTTACATGGTAAAAAAAAGTACTAGTAAACGATTTTAATTGTCCATGGACATTTCTAATGCATAAACTGCATCAAAATCCAAAGCAGTTGATAGATGGTGTATCAAATATATAATAAGTCATCAGTTTTAAAAACAGTTGTAGCGTAAACTAAAATACAATGTAATTCTGAACCCAGGAAAATGAAATTATAATATTAATAGAAATGAAAAGTACTTATATACAATATGTACAAATGAAATGATCAACATTGAATTAACTTGCCGGTCAGAAGTATTCAGATTTTCTAAAGTTTATTTTAAAAAAAATAGATGTAGAATTTAGAATTATTTAAAATGTTCACAATGACAAATATATATTTAATATATATTTGTCATTGTGAACATTTTCACAGAAACTTTTCAATTCACTGTTTGTCACACACCCCATCCCCATACATAAAAAAACGTTTAATTTCCTTGCGATGATTATGCATGTATTTAGAACTGATCTTTGCTTTTTACTGCAAATGTAAATTATGCTACAACCTAAAAAATTTACTAACCATGTACTCCTAGCACATTCACAACTCCCACAACAAGAAATTCCCCAAACTGTTGTTTATAGCCCTTCTGGGCCTGATACATTGAGTCCATCGTATATATAAAAAATGGTGCCTGCTTTGGAGGGTAACAGTTGAAATTGACACCCCAAGGAAAACCATTGTCAACCGACGCGTCAGCGGAGGTTGACAATGGTTTTCCGAAGGGTGTCAATTTCAACTGTTATACCCTCCAAAACAGGCACCATTTATTTTATTATACTGAATGTCTTCTTGATTTACTATGTCAGCAATACAAATCGTCGATCGCCTTTTCGTTCACGTTTAGAAAACTTTCAAACTCCCCGCTTCTTCGAAAAAGATTTACTGACCTCTTTATTGTTTATTTGATACTCTACGAGTCCTTTATCATCTAAAGTGTCGTTATTTCTGCCCTCGCAAGCATGTTTCGTCTGTCGTTTGTTGTTTTCTAGTAATCTACATCGGACGCAAGCTTTTATTGACGTCAAGTTTATTCCGGTTCTTTCAAACGCGCAACTGACGTTTTGAGAATTCTGCGGTGAACCGTTCGCGCATAATTTCCACGCATGTGTCATTACCGTTGTGTTACCCCGTTGTCACGTGTGTTGCTAAGGCTGAGGGTAATAGAACAGATTGTTAACTGCGTCTAAACTAGTTAGAATAATCTAACTGTGTCTCGGTACAAGCCCTCACCACAGTTAGAATACGTCCCATATACTTGCAATGTAGCAAATCGGAGCGGATCCGCTCCGAAACGATTTTGAAGAATTTGAAATGATTTGCACAGGGAATAACTACCAAAATAATCAAAACAAACCTTCTTGAGATTGCTTATGCCTTTTATCCCCAAAAATAATCCATATAAATACGAAAATCCAATTAATTTTCTCAACGGTTTTCTCTCGATTCAAATTACCTTCCATGTTTACATTCGGAACTCTCTAGATTGTTCCTAGTAAATGCACTATGCGAGTTATCGCCCGTGTTTCTTTTTGCTACATTACGAATACCACTCTCTACCATCGGCTCATACATTCACCTCTGTCGTTGGCTCGCGTATATCACAGTGATAAACACGAGAAATAGTGCGTTTGTTTTAATTCATTATATTTCAATTTCTATGCTTATGTCTGAGTTTCGAGATAGATATTTACTAAATAAATCCAGAACTATTAATTTAATTTGAAATAATCCTGCAAATATCACGTTTTATATGTTATGTCAAAAATCTTGACGTGAGCCCATTGCATAGGTGTCTGAGAGAGGAACGAACGACAACTCTGCATGGGAGATTGTACGAATACACGGAACGAATTCTATCGCAATCGCATCATCTCGGGTCTTTCCGTCAGAGGTCGGAAAAACAACCTCGAATGTATTAACATCACTGGATGTTAAAAATTTATACATTTCCTGTTTATTCAAATATAGGATAGACTGAGTTAGAAGTCCCTTCTATAGTATGTTTTAGGTAATATCATTACATTGAATAAAGTTAAACTCCATATTCCACAGATAAAACGTCTCCATGCATTTATTTCAAAGATCGTGAAAAGGGAGGGTTGTAATGGCGTCTACCGTATACATTCGAGGTCGTTTTTCCGCTAGTCGGAAAGGCCCGAGAAGTTGCGATTGAATTCTATCGTTAAACCGGGTCCGTAGGACAATATCATTTTAACGATAGAACATTCTATCTACGTCTAAACCAATCAGATTTTAGTAATTTACATGAAAGTATAATAATATACTGTCAAATTAGGTTCATCCATGACTTGCACATGCAGTTCTATTGTGAATGAAGTAAAATTTAGAATATGTAAGGACTCATGGTTAGTAATATTTTGAAATATATGGTAAAAAAAAAAAAAAAAAGCAAACCACTTTTTTGTGCGCAGTGAATAATTACAAAAAAACGTAAAAACTATCTTCCGTACTGATGTAGAATGGAATGTATTCGCAGGAAAAAAAATAATTACAAAAAAATCACTGATAGTATCTATCCAAATATTTATTTGTATACATGTATTTGTGTTTCTTCAGTAAATTCCCTCCTCCTCTTCCTGATAAAGAATTTCTTTTACTTTATAACCAGGTCAGGCAAATAATTGATTTGCTGTTCTAAATTATAGAATAAACAGAAAATTTCATAAGCAGATTTCTCTTTTCCCCGAGCATTTGGTGTGTGTTTTTTTTTCTACTTATAGTTTATTAGTTAAAAAAAAAAAACATTTTTGTTACCCTAACGTGCATTTGCGTCTAAAGTGTATACAATTATTTGGATTGTGTCGAAAACGACCACCAGTTTACAGTGGATTTTTGTAGATTGTATAACACTCAGATACTTAGGATAAAATAGTAACAGGTCCCTAGAAAACCCCGAAGTGTGAGTAGATCCTATTTATAGAAAACTGGACGGTCCGGTTTGACAGATCTGTCAGTTTTGTTTACCGGGACGAGGTGTGTGCACTAATGGAGTATGCGAAAGCTAGGCAAATCTTTGGATAAATATTGCTAAACTTTCATGAATTTTGTTTTACTTATCGTTTGTTCCATTCACCTGATCAAGCTTGTACTGTCGGCATCTGGTAAGCAATGTAAAAAGCTTTTGCATAGGTTTTAGCGCAAGTCTTTTACTTTCATATAATTTGAGAAATATTTTACTTTTTTCTAATTTATTTACGTACTTATTTTGTGAAAAATATTTTTTTTTTCAATTATTTTTTCCCATCATATAGTATTTATTTTCTAAAATTTAGCGGAAGACAGTACAAGTTTGACTTATATTTTCGGGGGTTTAGTGTACACACTAGGCCTTCTGGAAGCGTGTGCAATAGTCCGTGGCCGCAATTCATCACATATACATGTATTTGGAATTGAAACTATCGCAGAGTATAGAGAAATATGGCGGACACCGCTTTGCTCGTTGCGTATAATAGATTTATGACTTTGCACGATAGTTTAAGGGATCTTTTTCGTGCACCTACTGCGACACGGGACCTCGGTTTATATGGTTTGATCCGAAGGACTGGTCACCACATCCCACAGTGGGATTTAAACCGGCGACATAAGGATTAACTCCTTATGGCACCGTGTAATTCATGGACTGGAGTCATGGAGTGGAGTTATGGAGTGGAGTTTGGAGTCAATTTTTGCAGTGAAGCAAAATTGTGTTTGTTAGTAGAAGAAACTAGTTTTTTCACCTAAAGCATAAACATTAATGGAACACACATCCGTTTTCTGTTTGTCCATAGATAACACCTTATCCTGAACTGTGGGATGAATAGACATATTAATAAGTAGTCAAGACAATCAAAAACACACAGATTACCTCATGACATATCCTTTGATAGAATTTTTAATAATATTTCTTACTTTCATATATGGTGATAATTGAACCATGAGGAATAAGTTTTTGATTTTTAGCATATTCATATTTTGTTAAAATAATTTTTTCACGTATTTCTTATCATTTAATTTTTCCTTCGGCTTTAGATATAATATGAATAAATGAAATAATAATTATTACATTTTTTAATTTATCGTCTTATTATAACTGTGCCTTTTCTTTTCATGCCCTCGTAATAGAGGATTTGAAGAGGGTATTTAGTTTTTGCTTTGTCTGTATATCTGTCTGTTAGTCTCTTTATCAGCACAAAATTTAATCCTATCCAAAGCTTTTGAGTGGGTAGGGCTATGGCTTTCATATTTCATATGTGTATTTCTTGTGACAAAACTTCTCTTTTGGGATCACCAAATTTGACCTCTTGACCTTGAATTTGGGTTTGTCCCACTTTTACCGATAATTTCTGATCTTTAACCATAGCCAGTATTTTTTTTTATTAGTTGATGCTAGGGCTTTCATACTTGACATGTGCATCCACTGTAACAAGACCTTTCATTAGGTATAAAATATTTGTACGTTTGACCTTAGAACTTGACCAGCTTTTTAAAATATCTTGACCATAACGTCTGAACTGTTAGTACTAATGCTTTAATGCTTTTCAGGTATATTCCTTATGACAAGATTTTTATTGGGTATGACAATATTTGACCTTTTGACATTGACCTTAACATTTGACCCACTTAAAAATACATTGACCTAGGCAATTTTAGCATTTAAGCGGAACACACTGCACCCTCTTTTCATTGTTTTTGTTTATTTGACATAAATGATACCCCTGCCTCACATATGAATATAATGGCAGTGTCCATGTTTTGCTATGGAAAACCCAAAATATGTGCCGGATCAAAAAGTAAAATAGGAAGTGCACATTGGCATTATATAATAAAGATTCCCTGAGGGCACAACAAAGCGTAACAGACGGACTGAGGTACAGACAGATGGACAGACAGACATCCCATTTACTATATACCCTCCTGGTTTTTAAGAGGGGTATAATAAACTGAAAAAATTACCTTGCTTTAATAGACTTATTTTTTACATGTAGTGACATGACCCTTAGCTGACTTTGTTGTTCTCAGATATTTTAAATTACATCTGTTTGTTACAATTATTAGGTCTTTGACCACATTATCAATCAGTTTTATTTAGGATAGTGGTTGTAGGAAGTTATCGATTAATTTTGATTTAGGTGGTTATTAATTCAGTAATAATGTTCAACATACTTACAATGTATATACAAATGTACCAAATTTTTATTAAATTATAAAGTTTATCTTGCCAATAAATTATTTTAGAATATTGAAGACAATCATACAAATGCCATTTCTGAAAAAAAAATTCTGCATAATTATATTTAAAGAAAATCTCAGACTCCAAAAATTGACTCCAAACTCCACTCCATAACTCCACTCCAAGACTCCAGTCCATGAATTACACGGTGCCACTCCTTATAGGGGGTTCAGGTGTACATTTTTGATGAGATATATTCAAATAAATATATTCTAGCACAAACATGGACACATTCAGAAATATAAAAAACTTTACTTGGTGAAAAAATTCCAAGTAGTACAGAAGGTATGAAATTATCAATGTTTTGAATACTGCTATTTTATGTAAGGAAAAACTATTAAGGAGTACCTATTGATGGCACATATTGATGATTAATGGAATCCGTTAAATCTAGGTAGTTTTTTAAGTAACGAGTCTGATTTTAATTGGAAGTATGGCAAACTATATATTTTTGGAAAGGTCTATGCAAGCCCTAATTCTCTGTTTCCATGCCAGCTAAAAAATATCCAAGATGGCAGCAAAATATCCAATATGGCCGCCAATAGTGAAGCATTCTTATTTGATAACATCTTCAAAATGCTATCATGATTAAAAAATATCGGACCATTCATTTATTTAGGTAAAAAATATGGTCTTTATACATTGAATAGTTTACTTTTTACATCTGATATTTCCGAGGAGAAAAAAAAACAAGAGAGCTACGTTATTGCATTGAAGTTAAATCAACACGTTTGATCAAAGAATTCACATGAAATATGCATCGCTCATGAAATACAATCGGGATCGTGGTGCCAAAAATAGCTACGTTTTAAAAGGCGGTACAGTAAGTTTTGGTGAAAATAACAGTGTAAGTGTTAATTAATTAATAGATATTATCATATTGACACGTATAATGAATGTCATATTATTTTAAACTTAATATTTAACCGAGTTCATTTCAAACATTTTGAGTTTTCATAAATTTTCTTATGTTCTGCAGGGTTCTTTTGCGTCTATTTGACCTGGAGCACTAAGGAGCGGGTCATGGGGAAAATCTGGATGTAAGTTAGTTTACCTGTCTTACTGTTTTGTTTTGTATTAAGGAAAAAAATTACGCATGGGGGCACGGTTCTTTGTTTGTATTTTAAACTTCAAACTCTTCAAAGCTAAATATAAATCGTCAGTCTGTATGAAATAAATCGTCAGTCTCCATATTGGTCGATCGTAAGTCTTGTATTAAACTCCCACGCCCTCCCTCTCTCAGAGTTTCCGAAAACCAAATATTTCTTCTTCTTCTGCTGTAAGTGCATTCCTCGATATTCGAGTATACTCCCACTATGAGTCTATCAGTCATTCGGACTGATGACTTAATGCGTTCTACCAGTCCGAAGCGTATTCTATCGGTCCAAATAAATTTTAGAATATACAGTGTGTACTTCATATCAGATTTAATTCAAAACAAAATGGCAATGAAAATGTAAAAAATTTCATGGCTCACCAACACTGATTATGATACCAATGTTATGCAACTAGAAATAATTTAATTCAAGCATGGCACCAGCCCACATAGGCTATATAAACTCACTAGCCCCAATTAAATATTGGGAGAAAGAAAAACTTATTATGAAAAAAAGTTAATTCTTGAAAAAGAAAATTTCTTAAGGTTACTAGGCCTAGAATTCTTTTTAAAATTAAAAGTTTAATTCTCACTTGTAAAATTGAATCATATATAAATAACAGTTATGATAGAAATTCACAAAAAAAAATTAAATTATCTTTACGTTTTCTCAGTGGGCATTGCAATTCATGACCATCACCTATATAATGCATGTGTTTACCACTAACAGGTTAGTGGAGGAAATTCAGCAGTGATTTTTCTACAAATTTTAAAAGGGGCCTGGGCCTTTTCAATTGGGAAAAATTGTCGACATTTGTGTCAAATTGGGAAAAACAATAAGATAGTAATTAACCTTCATATTGAAAAGTAAAATTAAATATATTAAGTAAATGTAACATCATTTATTAAATTTATTTGCTACAAAATTTTTCAACAAAATGGACACAGTTCTACATTTTTCATTTTCTTTCATTTTTGTTCTTTGATTGTCCTATATTCCATTTTTTTGCCCTAATGGTAGACATAATTGAGAAAAAATCATTCCCGATTTCTCAGTATTGCTCGCATTGGAGATGGAATAATCTTGATACCATTTACAAGCATATATTGCTATATTTCTCTGCAATGCTAGTATCTACAGGATGAAGAAACAGTTTAATTTTCGTGAAATCAAGGAAGCTTGTTGTAGAACTATTAGTCCTTGCAATTTACAAATAAAGCTATATTTAACCGATTCACATGCATATTAAATTTCTTACGATGTATTGACACACAGAGTTTGACATCCACATGATCGATGTGTTTAAATCCAAGTCTTGTAAACACACAAATAAACTGTTGTTTTTCGCCATTATTTTAAGCATCCGAATGACCAAAAACAATAGCGTTCCATTTTAGATAAGTCGTACATAAAAAATTCAATATAATCAAAACAATACGTTTTGATTTTGGGAAAAAAGCAGTTCAAAATTGGGAAAAAATCGGTAATTTTTGAGAGGGGAAAGGGCCGATATTTGGACCTAAATTGAGTGTAGAAAAATCACTGTTCGGAATGGGAAAAAACGATCGTTTCTGGAAGTAAATAAGTCAAGTAGAATTGCAAAATAGATAAGATTATGGATATTTACGAAGAATAGGAGCATGCTGCATTGAAATTTTTCATTTATGAAGACATTGCAATAGATCAGAGTACAATAAATTAATCAGGACAAGCCCTCACCACAATCGGTCACACGGACCGGTACTTTGGCGAATTTCATTGGACATTTCGTTTTTCTATCGGTTTTGCCGGTAGGATCAATAGTTTTCAGAAACTCTACTCTCTCTCTCTATCTCTCTCTCTTCCACTGAAAGTAAAACAAAAAAGGCATACACATATATTTTCAATCTAATAATTGCATGATACGACACATTGTTGCCACAAAAATGGTTGATTTATTGTGTCAATTTTTTCTTCAGTTCAATACAACTATGGCACAATCCCTTCCCAATCACTGCATTTTATAAAAAAAAATTAAACATTTTGAACTTCACTGTTTCAGCAAGACTATCAATCTTTTTCTATATAGAGAAGTGGACAGGTGTTTATACCCACTTCCATATGTTTATTCACCAATCAAGGGTCCTTCGGGGGGCATGAACAAATTATTACAATATAATTATACACTGATTACAATTGCATATTATAGATGTATTTAAGGAATCGATCACTGTCTAGTTAGTATAATATGCCAGGGCATCAACAATAGTGGGAAACATGGGATAATTTGTATAACGGGCAAAGCCCGTTATGAAGAAATTATCCCATGTTTTTCACTATTGTTGATGTCCCTGGCATACTATACTAACTAGACAGTGATTCCTTATATTTCCATTTCATTGTGAAATAAAATTGTAGATTTAGACTTTAAAAATGCAGACATAGATTTAAATTACATGAGGATTCCCGTCCCAATTTCAATAGTCCTCGCCCACTGACGTCAAACAACAGCAGCCGCACAAGATTTTCATGCATATTTGACCTCCTTAGCGTCAGACTCATAGACAGATGTGCACGAGATTTGCATGCATATTAGGCTTTTTAGCTCGATCCTGACCTATTGACCTGCCTAATTTACATTCTGGTAGAATTATCAAGAAATTTAACTCCACTAACTTTCAAAGAGTTATCACAGAGAGAAAAATTAGAAATGGAAATATAATGTAGTATGACAAGTAATTAAGTTTGACATGGAGAAGTGCAATACCACAAGTTGTAAACAAATGGTAAATGAAAGCCAAAGTTCTGATTCTGATTCTGGAAAATGTTATTTTTCTGACACCCATGATGACCTAATTAAAGTACAACTGTTTAACTGATATTTTGTATAAAATATGTGGTAATGTACATGACAAAAGAAATGTTATTTAAACAATTTTGAAATTTAACTAAAGACAACCTTCACACAAGAACTTTATAAACCACAATGAGTTAATCCTTTTTCACAAGTTCTCTTCAAATCACATTTTTGGGTCTGACAAGTTAACTCACAAATTAATTGCATAGTTTTTGATTGACAAGGGTTACCACTTTTAAAACTTTGAATGAATTTCATGGCACCTGGGACTGGGTCAGAGCTTCTAATGAATGGCTCTATTGATCTAAGGGTTTTCCCCAATCGGCAATCCTTGGTTGACTCCGCTGTAGAGCTGGGCAAATATATCGATATTTCGGTATATTGCAATACAATGACAAAAAATATCGTATTGCAATACGTTTTTGTAATATCGGTATATTGGCAAAATGCTTAGACTAAGGAATTTCATCATTAAATATAAAAGTTAATATAAGAAGAGTTGTTAAAAAGCCAAACAGTAAGAAAGATGCTATTTTTGGGTGTATTCTTAGGCCTTTCAACTAATTTTTCAAGTTGCACATATGGTAAAAACATTGCATAGATAGATTTATAGGTACATGAAATTATCAAAAAAGATAATAACTTATGCATACATTTAATTACATCATAAAAAAGTTTAACTATTTATAATTGACTTTTCCGATGTTGTGTTTTAAGGATAGGTAACTCAGGTGTGAAAAATGACCAACTTAGTGCCCATTTATGAGTTATCGTTTATAGGAATGACATATAGGCTGCTTCAGCATTGGTATTGTTATGTACACAAAAGGGT